>NC_030993.1:113799-126266 GCF_000149955.1 Fusarium oxysporum f. sp. lycopersici 4287
AGTTATCATTGAGACACCTAATCCAAACGCAAATACCGCTACCCAAACAGGCCCAGTTACAGTTCCAACTGGTGATGATAACCCGTACGTCACTGTATACAAGCCGTACCCTGGTCCTGGTAATATTGACCGACCAATTACCATTACTGCTGTTACTCCCTCGGGTGGCCAGCCGGGAACCATCATCATTGAAACCCCTGTAGTAGAGGTGGAAACCAAGTTTGCACTGTCAACAGCCCCGATTTCCCAGCCAGAATCGCAAGCCACGACAAAGGCCACAGAGAACCCTCCTACGACCATTCCTCAAGGCCAAGATGGATATGTTACAGTGTATCAGCCTCACTCAGGTTCTGGTGCCATCACGGAGCCTGTTACTATCTCTACTGTTGCACCGACTAATGGCCAGCCTGGAACAGTATTCATCGAGACCCCTACGCCTGCAGTCGCAACGCCATCAACAAAGGAACAACCTACTGTTTCTGTTGTTACGATTCCCGCAGGTAATGGTGGTTATGTCACCGTCTATAGGCCATATCCAGGACCTGGAATGATTACCGAACCCCGCACAGTTGGTACTGTTGCTCCTACCTCAGGCCAAGCAGGCACGATCATTATCGAGACACCAGTCCTTCAGGCCGTGGCTTCGGAGGCGACCTCGGCACCAATCATTGCTACATCACAGGGTAATGACGGCTATATGACTGTCTTTAAGCCTTATACTGGCACAAATGTCATTGCGCAACCGATTACAGTTACCACTATTGCGCCCTCTGCTGGTCAACCTGGTACTGTTGTTATTGAGACACCTGTGCCTCCTGCTTCTATGTCAACTCCGGGCAGCAATGATGCTCCTGTTACGATTCCGCCTGGGCCTGATAGCTCTTATGCAACAATCTATCGTCCCCATACAGGTGCAAATATTATCACAGCCCCAGTGGCTATTTCCACCATTGCAGGCGTCAACGGTCAACCAGGTACTGTTATCATTGAAACGCCTACTGGTCAGTCACCAACTCTGGGTGCGATAAGCGATCAAGGGCCTGTGACTATTCCAGCGGGACCTGATAGCTCTTATGCAACGGTCTATCGTCCATATACAGGCAGTGGCGCCATTACAGAACCAATAGCCTCTACCATTCCGGGATTGAATGGGGAGCCTGGTACTGTGATTGTTGAGACACCTGTTCCTCTGTTCAGTGCTTCGACTCAAGTCGCCATCAATACTCCTGTTACAGTTCCGCCAGGGCCTGACAACTCTTATGCAACCATCTATCGTCCTCATACAGGCGTTGATGCTATCACGGCACCATTCACTTCTACTATTTCTGGTATGAACGGACAGCCTGGTACGGTTATCGTCGAGACACCTGTGACCCAGGAACTTACTCCGACTCAAGCTGGTGATAATCCTGCCCAAAGCCCAGGTGGATCGGATAACTCCTATGTGACGGACTATCGTCCCTATACAGGTATTGATGCTATCACTGCACCAGTCACTTCTACCATCCCAGGTGCCAACGGTGAGCCAGGTACTGTTATTATTGAAACACCAGCTGCTCAGTTTACTGGACCTGTTGAGGAGAGCATCGGAGCATCAAAGGCTATCACAGTCGACACTAGTAGCTCTTATATCACGGTTTATCGACCTCATACAGTTGATGATGGTTTCACAACTCCAGTAACTGTGACTACTATTCAGGGCGCTAATGGACAACCTGGTACAATTGTCATTGAGACTCCAGGCCTCGAGACCGGCGGCAAGGTTGTGGTTCCTCCACTTACTCTTGAGCCTACTCCCGGGGGTCAGTACACCACTATCTACAGACCTCATACCGGCAGTAGTGTTATCACTGCACCCATCACGGTGACGACTATTGCACCTTCTGGTGGCCAGCCAGGGACGGTTATTATTGAAACCCCACAGCCTGAGACCATTGTTCCAAATCCTACGGTGACGCTACCCTCTGGGCCCGATGCGTCATATGTCACTATTTTACGTCCTCATACAGGAAGTGCTGGAATCGACGGGATTTCCGGACCTATAACGATTACGACTATTGCACCTGACAACGGCCAGCCAGGTACTATTATTATCGAGACTCCGGTCGTGCCCGAGTCTGTGATAGTGCCTACGCCTTCAGGTTCGACAAAGGGTGCGGAATCGCAGAATACGCCAGTTTATCACACGGTATATCGACCAAACAGTGGCCCCAGCCGTATCACGGCTCCAGTTACAATTAGTACCATTGAGCCGACAGGAGGCCAGCCAGGTACTGTTATCGTTGAAACGCCAGATCAAGACCTAGCCCCTATCACTACGTCCTCTGGGCCCGGTGCCATTTATATAACCGTGTATCAGCCTTGCACACGAACAGAAAGGATGACAGAGCCAACCACTGTCACAACTATTCCACCAATCAACAACAAACCGGGTACAGTCGTCATTGAGACTCCAGGCCAGCAAGCGCCGCCTACGACTCATATACCTGTCCCTGTTTCCTATGTAACCATCACCAAGCCTCATACTGGCACAGGCAGGTCTGAAGACACGGTAACAACTACTATCCCTCCCCAAGGCGACCAGCCCGGTACAGTTATCATTGAACCTGCGTCGCCCCCCATGCCCTCTGTCCCAATCCCCAGTTTATTCGTAACTATTACTAGACCTTACACTGGATCAGGTGAGATTACAGAACCAGTTACAACCACTATCGCTGCTCAGGACAATCAACCCGGTACAGTAATCGTTGAGACCCCTGAGCGGGAAACGGCTTCTGTAGCAAGCAACACCGAAGCTTCATATATCAGCATTTCTAGACCCTATACGGGAACAGACCAGATCACAGCGCCTGTTGTGACTACTGTTCCTCCCCGGGATGGTCAACCTGGAACCGTTATCTTTGAGACACAGGCTCCGTTTGCGACCATCTACCGCCCATACACAGGATCAGATCAGATTACAGGTCCAGTTACTGTATCCACGATTGCTCCCGTGGGGGACAAGCCTGGCACTATTATCGTCGAGACGCCTGGTGGAGGTGCTGAATTCACGACTACTCCCCCTGCACCGTCGTATGTCACTTCATCAGTCCTGTATACTGGTGACGATCAGATTGCGGCACCAACAGTGCTCACCACGATTCCTCCCGAGGGCAACCAACCAGGAACTGTTATCATAGGAACACCAGGATCTTATGTCACAAGCACAACGGTTTACATGGGATCTGATTCAATCACTGGACCAACGGCTCTTACGACTATCCAGCCGCACGGTACGCAGGCTGGTGTGGTGGTTATTGCGATACCTCCTTATGTCACGACCACCTCTCCTTACACTGGAACTGACCAGATAACGGCACCCATTACTGTTACTGCTGTCAGTCCACAGGGGGACCAGCCTGGAACTGTGGTTATCGAGACACAAGCTCCTTTCGCGACAGTTTATCGCCCACATACTGGACCCGGTCGCATAACTGCAGCAACTACCGTCACAACTATTGCTCCTTCTGGAAATCAACCTGGAACTGTTGTAGTTGAAACACCAGGTTCGGAGCCTCCTGTAACGACGACACCACCTAGCCCGTCATACACAACAGTCTATGAGCAATACTCAGGCACTGATGATATGACCGCACCATCAGCCAAGACTACTATCGAGCCTCAAAGTGACGAACCTGGTACCGTAATTTTCGAGACTCCCGGCCAGAAATTTGCTTCTACAAGTGCTGCTATCCCGGCTACATACGTCAATGTCTATCAGCCACACACTGGTCCGGACAGTATCACAGCACCTGTGACTATCAGCGATATTCCTCCTCAAGGGGGGCAGCCCGGTACATACATCATTGAAACACCCGGTTCAAAGCCAGCTATCACGTCTATCCACTACGAACCTTCTTATGTAACATTTTATCAGCCCCACCCTGGTGATGGTACGATAACAGAGCCAGTCACTGTCACTACTCTACCCCCTCAAGGTGACCAGCCGGGAACTGTCATTATAGAGACACCGGGGTTAGAGACACCTACAACCTTAGGGCGTGAGCCCTCGTATGTGGTAGTTTCTAGACCTCACACTGGTTCAGAACAGATCAAAACCCCTGTCACAGTTACTACTATCGCCCCTCAAGGAGATCAACCCGGTACCGTGATCGTCGAAACGCCAGATCTGGAGCCAGCAACTTCAACACTAGCCCCCCAAGCAACATATTTCACAATTTATCGACCTGGCACGGGGGTAGACCAGATTACGACTCCAGTTGCAGTTACAACCATTGAGCCACAAGGAGGTCAGCCAGGGACAGTCATAGTTGAGACGCCTGGTTCCCAGCCTCCTATCACATCAGGACCTGCATTTGCATCTGAGTCTTCCTATATCACGATCTATACCCCACATACAGGCGTAGGGGATATAGTTGCTCCTGTTACACTCACTACTATTCCAGGACAATCGGGTCAACCGGGCACTGTGATTATCGAGACTCCTAGTTCAGGAGTAGGGGTTGCTCCAATTTCAGACACACCGTCGATGGGCTCTTCATATGTAACAGTGTACCGACCGCACACGGGTACAGATGTAGTTACAACTCCAGTCACGATCACAACCATCATGCCACAAGGGGATAAACCGGGCACTGTGATTATCGAGACTCCTGGTTCCCAACCTCCTGTTACTTCATAATCTTCAATGGGGCCTGCAACTTCTTACATCACAGTTTATAAACCTTATAATGGCACAGAATCCTATTTACAGCACCTGTGACGATTACAGAAGCCCCGGAGGACAACAACCAGCCAGGTACGGTCATCATTGAGACACCTGGATCCGGACCACCTTTCACCCTAGCACCATCCGCTCCTTATACCACCATCTATGAACCTTACACAGGCACGGGCGAAATCACAGGAGAGATCACTCGTACAGCCGCTCTCCCACAGGGAGACCAGCCAGGCACTTTGATCATCGAAACACCCGGTCCACGTACTGAAAATAAAGGGGCTATTCCTGTCACTGTTTCCGCTGGAGATGATGGTTATGTGACTGTCTTCAAACCCTATACAGGCACTGATTCCATCACAGAGCCTCGAATGACTACTGTTTCTCCCTCAGGCGGTCAATTGGGCACTGTTATTGTTGAGACTCCAGTACCTGAGACAGAACACAGTAGTGGTGATGGCAGTCCCCCGTTGACCCTGCCCCCAGGAGATGATACGTATGCCACTATCTTCAGACCTCACACAGGCCCTGGATTGATTACCCAACCTGTTACTATTACTACCATCGCCCCATCAGCAGGTCAACCTGGCACTGTAATCATCGAGACTCCAGAGCCTGAATCAGGTCCTGAGTCCACGCCGACAACAACATCTGCACCAGGCCATGTCTACGTGACTATTTACAGACCATATACTGGTACTGCCCAAATTACTGCTCCTATTACCATTACAACGACTGCCCCAGGATCAGACACTGGAACAGTGATCATCGAGACTTTGGCCCCCACAACCGCTAGTGTTATCTATGTGACCATCCATAGACCATACACTGGCACAGAACATATCACTGAGCCAACGACTACCACCATAGCTCCTATATCTGGCACAGGTACTGTTGTCATTGAGACTCCGATCACTGAGCCAACCACAGAGGGCCCGGTATCAAACTCACCGGAGATCACTATTCCCCCTAGCAATGAGAGCCACAACTCGACTATCATCAGACCGTATTCGGGTACAGAATCCATCACGGGCCCCATTACCAAGTACCTCCCACCTACTGCGGCAGGAGAGCCTGGCACCATCGTGATTGAGACCCCTGTGGACGCGACTACAACGGAGGCTCAGCCGTCAGATGAAGCAAGCTCTCATGCACAAACCAACATTTCACCTAGCGACGGAACCCCGAATGTCACTGTTGTCCGTGAGCATACTGGGTCAGACACTATCACTGCTCCAATTACCTTGTTTGAGCCGCCTAGTGCATCTGGTCAACCTGGCACTGTTATCATTGAGACTCCAGCCTCTAAGCATACATCCAAGCCAGTCGACGACAATGTTACAATTTATACTCTGGCCCCACCCGGTGTCAAAACGCCCGTTACCAGCTACAAGCTCCCTGGAAATTCGGGAGAGCCTGGAACTGTCTTTATCCAAACTGTTCCTTCAGAGCCAGCTCCTATGGGCGCAAATGTGACCATTACGAGAGAGGAATATTCCGGCCTTTTGGGTCCTTTTACTACATACTTGCCTCCAGGAGCATCAGGCGACCCTGGTACCTTTATTATCGACTTGCCTGCAGGGAGACCGTCTCACGTCACCTCTGACGGTCCTGTAACTGTCTCGGCCCATTCTGGCAGTCACAATGTTACCATTGTTCGAAGTGGCCCAGGCAGTCAGGTTACCACGATCTTTATGCCTCCAACCGGAAGTGAAGCCGGAACCGTGATTATTGAGACTCCCACTGCTTCGCCAGAGCAAGGAGACGTTGCCGCATCTCCCAGCCCATTGACGGATGACAAGCCAGGTGTCACTATCCCCCCCAGCTCGAACAGTCCCAACATGACAATTATTAGGCCTTATCCTGGAACAGGCTCAATCACTGAACCCATCACTCGATACCTTCCTCCCACTGCAGCTGGAGAGCCTGGTACAGTTGTGATCGAAACCAATGCTTCGGATAGTCCCGAGCCTACGACCAATAACCCCGAGATTACTCTGCCTCCTACGTCCGACAGCCCTAATACGACTGTTATCAGACCTTACACTGGACCAGGCTCAATCACTCAACCTATCACTCGATACATTCCTCCCACTGCAGCTGGAGAGCCTGGTACGATTGTGATCGAAACACAGTCAACAGATGCATCTGATACTTCGACCGAGGCCGGGTTAACAGATGAGCCATCTGCTATCACACTATCTGCCAGTCACGGTAGCCCCAACATCACCATCATCAGGGGGGTTACCGGATCTGAAGTGGCCAAGGGTCCTGTCACGAAATACATTGAACCGACTAAGCCGGGAGAGCCGGGCACTATACTCATTGAAACCCCTGTTGCTTCTGAACCCGACGGTTCGCCCGAGTCGCAAGAACCTGCAGGTGGACCGCCTTCGATCTCAGCGGTCCCTACAACTCCCGAGGATTCGCTAGGCTCGACAAGCTCGAACCCTAATGCAATCACCGTCACTCCCAGTGATGCTAATAATGATGTGACAGTCATTGAGCCTAACACGAGGTTCCCGGATGCTATAGAGAATGTTACGCAAATAATCCCTCCTTCTAACGGAAATCCCGGAACCAAGATCATTTACACCCCAATCGATACATCCTCAGTCGAGGAAGCATCGCCAGGTGCATCTGGTACTGCGAACTTTGTCACGGTGAGCGCCACAGTCACCATTCCTGGTGACCCCTCCACTCGAACCGGCGTGAGGTCGAGCCCTGGTGCTGAGCCTACTACCACCGGCAAGGAAATAAACACTATCATCATCCCTCCTAGTGGAACGGAACCGGGAACAGTTGTCCTTCAAACTAGTGTTTATTTGGATCAGACGTTGGCTGAGCACGGAAACGTTACCATTACAAGAGCAGCTCCTGCCGGTATCACTAAGATTTTGACAACCTATGCGCCGCCAGCTGTATCTACTGATCCGGGTACTTTTATCATTGAGATCCCAGACTACAACGTCACTATCACACAGCAGGCAACGACCTCGATTGCGAGTCCCTTTACCACCTACCTGCCTCCGGGCTCCCAGGGTGATCCGGGCACAGTTGTCATCGAGGTACCTAGCTATAGTGCCACTACAGGATCTCACGTATCGCTACCAGCTTCAGGTCCGCCCGAAACTGAAGTCGCCGGCACTGGCCCTGGTAATACAACCATTTACAGTGGTGTTTCAGGAAATGTGGTCAAGACTATGTACTATCCTCCTACTAATTCAGGCGAACGGGGGACTGTCGTCGTTCAAACACCAGCTAAGTCATCTGAGAGGACTAATGAAGAGGAAACACCGACTTCCGCAGCGATCGGAGGGCGAACGAATACAACCATTTACACTGCGGGCTCTGGTACCGTCAGAACGACTGCATTGATCCTGGCTAGTTCTCCTGGCGAGCCGGATACGGTCTTGATCCAGACACCAGCTACTAATCTAAATGAAGATACTTCGTCAGCCGGTCACTACACCACTGTTTTCACCGTTGGTACCGGAACAGCCACCAGAACGACCACTATCTCTGCCACTGCACCAGGAGAGCCAGATACGATCTTAATTCAGACACCTGCTACTGACTCGAATGAAGATACTTCGTCAGCCCGTCATTACAACACCACTGTATTCACCGGTGGTGCTGGAACAGCCACTAGAACGACCATGATTTCTGCCACTGAACCTGGCGAGCCGGATACCATCCTGGTTATAACACCTACTGGTGATGTTCAGGAAACTGGTGGTGCCACCACGACTCCACCTCCTCGTGATGTTTCCAACGTTACAATTTCTCGAGACGGCCCAGGGTCAGCCCTTACCACTATCTACCAGCCTGCTACGGCCTCGAATGAACCGGGAACAGTCATAATAGAGACACCCACTGGTTCTTTCGAGGCTCCAAAGATTGCAGCAGCTGGTACCAATGTAACTGTGTACAGTGGTGGGCATGTCACCGCAACTCGCACTATCTACATCCCCCCCACTGCTTCGGATGATGCGGGCACTGTCATTATCGAAACACCGGATGGGTCAACGGCTTCTAAAACAGGTGCCGGTAATATTACCATTTACACCGGGGTTTCTGGCACAGCCACAAAGACAAGGTTCATTCCTGCCACAGTTACAGACGAGCCTGGAACGATCCTGATCGAAACTCCTACCGGCTCTCCTGATCCTCAAACAGGTGTCAGTAATATCACCATCTACACTGGTTTTGCTGGAACGACTGTGCGAACAACATTCATCCCAGGAACTGCGTCTGATGAGCCAGGAACTGTTATGGTCGAGACGCCAACTGGTCTTGCTGATTCTTCCAACACAGGAACTGCACCTGGAAATGTCACAATCCACACAGGATATTCTGGTTCTGTAACGGAGACACGATACATCCCACCGACAAGGTCTGGAGAGGCTGGCACCATTGTCATCGAGACGCCAATTGGCGACTCTGTAGACAAGGAAACAAGTTCAGATCGTATCTCAGATTCATCCACGGGGACTGTTATATCTCCACAGCAGAGGGAAAATACTACCGTCTATACCGGTGGTCCTAATGCCGTTGCACAGACCAAATATATACCAGCTACAGCATCAGATGAACCGGATACTATCTTGATTCAAACACCCACTAATGGTATCGACACTGGAAGTGGTACCAGCGCATCTATCCCTGGTGCAGCAAAGCCTAATGTCACAATTTATAGCGCCGGCGCAGGGATGGACACTTCGCCGATCTATCTTCCTCCGGCTTCTTCAGGTGAAGCGGGAACAATCATTATTCTGACCCCAACCGGCTCGGCTGAACATGATAGCACCGGAGTCACAGGCAGCAGAGAAACAGAATCGCAATCTCCTAGCACCAGGAATGTCACTGTGACCAAACCCGCACCGGGATCCATCACGAGCATGTACACGACTTATATGCCTCCAGGTTCCCCTGGTGATCCGGGCACGGTTATTGTCGAAACTCCCGACTACAACGTTACTATCACGAGACAAGCCCCTGCATCAGTAACAAGCGTTCGCCTGTCATACGTGGCTCCCGGTACTATCGGTGACCCAGGAACAGTCATCATGGAGACCCCCAACAATGCATATAATATCACGATCACGAGAGCTGCTCCTGCATCTGTTACAAGGATGCTGACAACATACGCTCCTCCAGACTCACCCGGCGACCCAGGGACAGTTATTATCGAAACCCCTGATAACAATATTACGGTAACACAACAGGCACCGGCATCAATCACTAGCCCTATAACTCGCTATATCCCCCCAGGCACTCCCGGTGACCCAGGTACTGTGATAGTTGAGACGCCTAACAACGATTATAATGTCACCATCACAAGAGCTGCACCTGCATCTGTTACCAGTATGCATACAACCTATACCCCTCCAGGCACTCCAGGCGATCCTGGTACTATCATTGTAGAGACACCTAACGCTGTTAACAACGACTACAATGTTACGGTTACAAGAGCTGCTCCAGCTTCAGTCAAGAGTCTATATACAACTTACGTCCCCCCAGGCGCCTCCGGAGATCCTGGTACAGTAATCGTTGAGACACCGGCTGGAGCTTACAACGTGACCACTACGCGAGGCGCCTCAGTCACTGCGCCATTCACCACATACATAGCAGCAGCCTCCCCAGGCGACCCCGGCACGATTCTTATTGAAACCCCCGACTATAACACCACCATCACTCGCGAGGCACCTATTTCTGTGACAAGCCTGCGAACGATATATAGTCCCCCAGGGGACATAGGTGATCCTGGTACAGTGATCATTGAGACGCCCAGAAATGAGTATAATGTCACTGTCACCAAGGGTGCTTCAATCACAGTGCCTACAACGAAATACTCGCCGCCAGCTACGCCCGGTGATCCAGGCACTATTATCGTGGAAACCCCAGATTATAACGTCACCGTTACTAGGCAAGGCCCCAAATCGGTTACCACCGTATTTTCGACCTATCTTCCACCCGGAAGCCCTGGCGACCCAGGTACTGTCATCGTCGAAACACCTGTTGGACCGTATAATGTTACTACAACTCAAGGTGCTTCTACCATTACAGCTCCGTTAACAACCTACTTGCCTCCCAGCTCCCCTGGGGATCCCGGGACTGTCCTTATTGAGACTCCTGAGTACAATGTGACAGTTACTAGAAAGGCGACTGATTCTGCTTCAGACACTGTTACCAGTTACGACCCACCAGTCACTCCCGGCGATCCTGGAACAGTTGCCATCATCATGCCCAACCAACGGGTTGTGTCAACTTCTCAAGACCCGTCAACTTCTGAGCCCGGTCAAAACACTACCATCTATAGAGCGGGCCCGAGATCCCTTACTGGTCCTGTAACGTCTTTTATCCCCCCACAGAGTGTAGGTGACAGCGGTACTGTGATTATTGAGACTCCTGGGCCTGCTACGCCGTTTAACGTGACGACCACTCAAACAGTTCGGACTATCACCGCAATCTATACGACCTTTCTGCCAGCAGGCGCACAGGATGATCCCGGGACAGTTCTCGTTGAGGTTCCGCCTGAGCGTAATGTAACAGTTACACAGCAGGATACTGCCATTACAGCGGCATATACAAGCTACTCGCCGCCAGGTGCTGCTGGGGATCCTGGTACTGTCATCGTTGGTATTCCAGCTGATCGTAGCGTGTCTATCACTTCTATTGAGAGCACTCGATCTGTTCCTTACACGACATATCTTCCACCCTGCCAACCGCGGCGATCCTGGCACCGTCTTGGTTGAGTTACCCCCAGATTCCAACATCACCACTACCAAGACTGTCAGTGATAGGACTGCACCTTATACAACATATGCAGCACCTGCAAGCAAAGGCGATCCTGGAACTGTTGTTGTTGAAGTTCCAATGAAGACAGAGTACAATGTCACTGTTACAAATGTTGCCAGCTCTATCACATCCCCTTACACAAGTTACTCGCCTCCAGCTAACCCGGGAGATCCTGGAACGGTATTTATCGGCCTCCACCCTGACTCCAATATCACCATCACAACCGAGATCAGCAGTAGGACAGCTCCCTACACGACATATCTACCTGCAGCAAGTCAGGGAGACCCCGGTACTATTCTTATTGAGGTACCTCCCGCCGACAATGCGACCATAACAACGCAAGTTACAGGCCTGACGGCTCCCTACACGAAATACTCTCCCCCAGGCAACGCAGGCGACCCAGGCACAGTTCTCGTAGAGTTGCCCCCTGATAGTAACATCAACTTCACGACTACAAAGGAGGTCAGCAGCCGGACTGCACCATTCACAACCTATTCCGCGCCCGCGAACAGAGGTGATCCTGGTACCGTTATCATCGAGATGCCTCCTAGTCACAACGTTACCGTCACAACTCAGATTATGGGTTTGACGGCTCCCTATACTACTTATTCTCCTGCAGCCAGTGCAGGTGACCCAGGGACTATCATTGTGCAGCTTCCCCCTGATAGCAATGTCACTGTTACAAAGGAGGTTAGCAGCCGGACTGCACCGTTCACAACTTATTCCGCACCCGCGAACAGAGGTGATCCTGGTACCGTTGTCATCGAGATGCCTCCTGACAGGAACACAACAATTACTACAACAATTGCAACTCGCACCCTTCCCTACACTACATATGCGACGCCGGGCAACAAGGGGGATGTGGGCACTGTTATCATCGAGATGCCCCCCGACAGAAACATTACCGTTACAACCGAAGTATCTTCTCTTACGAAGCCGTACACGACGT
>NC_030993.1:127872-162021 GCF_000149955.1 Fusarium oxysporum f. sp. lycopersici 4287
TCACAAAACTGATAACTACCTTTGCGTCACCAGACACGCAGGGCGATCCTGGCACCGTTATTGTTGAACTTCCACCGGACTCTAATATAACAATATCCTCGACTGTCCCAACTATCAGCCGCCCGGCTACACGATTCGCCAGCCCAGCTGCCGCAGGAGACCCAGGTACTGTTTATGTCGATCTGCCGCCAGATTATAACGTAACCACGACTGCAACCATCGACTCAATCACTAGGGTTAGGACCACTTATAACTCGGCTGCGACACAAGGCGATCCGGGAACTATTGTTATCCAAGTTCCTCCTGATTACAATGTAACTACAACCCAGACCGTCAACACTATCAGTCGGGTCCGGACTTCATATTATCCTGCAGGTACGCAAGGCGACCCTAATACGGTCTTAATACAAGTTCCAGTGGATTATAACGTTACTACCACGGCAACAGTCGACTCAATCACGCGGGTTAGGACAACATATAACCCTGGTGTGACGCAAGGCGATCCGGGTACGGTCATCATCCAGATCCCAGTGGAGTCTAATGTCACCACGACTCAAACCATCAGCACAATCAGCCGGGTTCAGACATCATATTATCCAGCTGGTGTTCAAGGCGATCCCAACACTCTCGTCGTACAAGTCCCACCCTCGTACAACATAACGACCACAAAAACCATCCCTACAATTACTATGGTATCTACTATTTATGCTGAGCCAGCCAATCAGGGTGACCCCGGCACGGTCTTGATTGAGGTCCCACCATCTCGCAATATCACAACGACACAGACTATCAGCACAATCAGTCGGGTCCAAACATCTTATTATCCTGCAGCAAATCTAGGTGATGCCAACACTGTCCTGGTACAAGTTCCAGTCGACCGCAATGTGACAGTAACCCAGACTGTTCCTACTATCTCGAGGGCTACTACGATATATAATCCTCCAGCCACGCAAGGAGACCTAGGTACTGTACTAGTTGAGGTCCCCCCATCCTACAATGTTACAACAACGCAGACAGTTCCCACCATCTCGCGGGTTGCTACTGTGTACAGCGCTCCAGCCGTACAAGGAGACCCAGGAACCATCATCGTTCAAATCCCACCTTCATATAATGTTACGACAACGCAGACAGTTCCTACTATCTCGCGGGTTGCTACAGTATATAACCCCCCCGCTGTACAAGGCGACCCTGGAACCATAATTGTAGAGCTCCCGCCCTCATATAATGTTACGACAACGCAGACGGTTCCCACCATCTCACAAGTTGCTACTGTATACAGCGCTCCAGCCGTCCAAGGAGACCCAGGAACCGTCATCGTTCAAATGCCCCCTGCTTATAACATCACATCTACCCAAACAGTTTCCACTATCAACCAGGTTATGACAAGCTTTGTGCCCGCTACAGCACCAGGCAGCCCGGGGACTGTTCTCATCCAAGTCCCCCTTCCTGTCAGCTCGACACTGACAACTATTGCCCCACCAATTGTCAGCTCTGCCATCATCAAGTCCACTTCTTCAAGCACGAGCACCAGCAGTAAGATGCCCCAGGCTTCTTTCGGCCCCACATTCGACTGCGATGGTTATGGCTACACAATTTCAACTCTTCTCGGCAACACTCTTACACAGGTCAATCTAAACACGGGTCAACGTACGACAATTAAGAGTGGCATTGGTCCAGGCGGTACCCTTCTCAATGTTGCTGGGGTCGCAGGTGCCATCAATGCTATCGGTTTCAACAAGCTTGATTACTACATCTATGGTACGGTCAACCAAGGTCTCGTGAACGGACTGCTCTGCGGCCTTCTTGGGTGCCCTTCATCCCAACTCATCCGCATCGCTAAGAATGGTGCATACGAGACATTGCCGCTTACTATTCCGTCCAACATGATTGATATGGGTGACGTTGATGATCAGGGGCGATTCTGGGTTTCCGAAAATGGAAAGAAGTGGTGGTGTATCGATGTTAATCCTGCCTCGCCTACGTTTGGCAAGCTTCTTAGCAGCGGTACATCAGCTACTGATATTCTTGCTGGCGTGGGCGATTGGGCGTACGTGCCCGGCGGAGGTGACTACCTCTATGCCGTGCAAGCCTCAGCCATCGAATCTGGTCTTCTTCGTACGAATATTGTCCGCTGGTCACGCACAACCCACACATGGGAGCGCTATCAGTCATATCCTAACCTCGTTCTCACTGCTACAAATCTGGTCTGGGGCGCTGTCATGGCAGGACCGAATACCCTGTGGGCACAGGAGAATTTACTCGGCCAGACATGGAGGTTTACTATCGGGAGCAGCGCTAATCCTACTCCTATACCAGGGGGTTCTATCCTCAACCTGCAGGGCGATGGTGCTAGGTGCCCAGATGCAAAGACTGTCTTTGGCCCACCATTTAAATGTGACGGTAATGGATATGTCATGTCCAATCTACTTGGTAACACTCTTACGCAAGTCAATCTCAACGATGGCACCCGCTCTACGGTGGCCAACGGTATTGGCCCTGGTATCATCAACGCTATCGGTTATAATACTCTCGACAATTATATCTACGGTATGGTCATCCAAGGGCTTAGCTCAAGTCTCATCCGCATTGCCCAGGACGGTGCCTATGAGATCCTACCGGTTACGATTCCTTCAATTATCATCGATATGGGCGATGTCGACAACCAAGGACGCCTTTGGGTATCTGAGAGCGGAAAGAGATGGTGGTGTATCGACGTTAATCCTTCTTCGTCGACATTCAGCACGCTACTGAAGAGTGGCACGTCTACTGCCGATATCCTCTCAGGTGTAGGTGACTGGGCCTACATAGCCGGCGCTGGAAACTATCTATATGCCGTACAGGCCTCGGTCATTGAGTCAGGCCTTCTTCGTACAAACATTGTGCGATGGTCACTTACAACACAGACTTGGGAACGCTATCAGTCATACAGCAACTTCGTCCTTACAAGCTTGAACCTCAACTGGGGAGCTGTAATGGGAGGCCCAGGCGGCACTTTATACGCACAGGAAAATCTGCTTGGGCAGACGTGGAAGTTCACTCTAGGAAGTACTTCCAACCCTACGTCTTTACCGGGAGGTACTATTCTCAATCTCTCAGGTGATGGTGCCAGATGCGTAGGTTTGGACCCCACTACGATAAACCTGCCTCCCTCGACCACAGTCACTGTTACCACCACCGTTTCAACCATTTCTCAGGTTTTGACGACGATAGCAATGCCCAGCAGTCAAGGAGATCCTGCTACGGCCATCGTTCAAGTACCTGCCCCTTACAACGTCACGACAACGCAGACGGTTAGTACTCTCACCAAGGCCACAACTGTTTTTGAGTCTGCAACGGCTCTGGGCAGTCCCGGCACCATCCTCATCCAGTATCCTCTCCCCTACACTGTTACGATAACCACAAACGGTGGTACAACAATCAATGGCCCAGTTACATCAACTCTATCGCCTGGTCAACCTGGTGATCCTGCCACCGTGATTATTGCAACTCCAAGTTCTCCCCCAGCTGCGGCAACATCCTCTGCCGCTGCTCAACCTGCATTGAAGTGCGACGTCTACGGTTACCTCATGCAAAAGACTGCATTCTACCGTGTTGATCTCACTAGTGGAAAAACTACTCTCATCAATGCTCTTGTTGGACCCGGTGGCAATATCAACGCTATTGGATACAATAAGTTCGACAATTTCATTTACGGCATGTTGCAGGATAGCACAGGTACGCAAGTTATCCGCATTGCTGGTGATGGTTCCTACACCCTTCTGGCTGCACGCACCTCAGACCGTAGTGTCAATATGGGCGATATCGACAATCTAGGCCGATACTGGATTGCTACATCTGCAAAGGCTTGGTGGTGCATCGACCTCATGCCGGGCTCAGCAACCTATGGAAAGATCATCATGAGCGGCACTGCTGTTACTACTCTGACTGCAGCTGACTGGGCTTTTGTGCCTGGCGGTGGTGATTATATGTATGCAGTTATGGTCGACAGTGGTGGCTTAACCTCAACTCTAGGCCGTTTCAGTCGTACCTCATACACCTGGACGACTGTTAAAGCGTATGGTAATGTTGCCGGTTCAAACTTCTGGGGTGCCGTATATGCTTCTCAGGACGGAAACCTGTATGGCTCTGAAAATAACAGCGGTCAAATCTTCAAATTTCCTGTGGCACCAACAGCAGGTAACCCTGTTTTCATTGCAACAGGTCCTGCGTCCAGCTCTAACGATGGAGCGAGGTGCATTGACAGCCAAACTCTCCCAGTCTAGGACGCAAACTCAACCATTGACAAATTTCCTATGTATATCTTGTACGGTTAGCTTCGTATCCCTTCTTCATCAGCTTCGTTTCCTATGTTCACATATCATGGCCAGCTATTAATCAGTTTGGTCACCGCCTTGTTTCCTTTGTCTTGATTGTCTACATGACATTTTGCGCTACATGCTGCTACCTTATCTCCTATGTTTGTATTATATAATTTATGTATCAATAGTGAATTGGCGCTATCCTGTTTCCAATAAATTGGCAATTCTTCTGTACTGAAATCTTGAAGTGACAGTACACAAAGTTCAAGTATATGAAGCATCAAAATAGTGCATGAAAAGCTAGACAATCGCCACTGATGGTTATAACTTGAGAACGTAGGTTGCAGGACTGATTTCAAAGGAATCGAGCTATCCATCGTAAGTGAACCGAAGAGATGTTAGAAGGCCTGCCATTATTGAAGAAAGAGACAAATGACAAGAACAGTTGGGATTGAAGACGGATGAGAAGTTGAAGTTACAATGAGATAATGGAAATTTTGAATAGAACGATGATGGTGGTGCCGGATGAGCCTGACAAGGCTCTGTATCTTTCGTCGATGAAGGGGTAGTAGGACTGCCGGCGCGTCAGTTTCCAGTGCCCACAGGTTGTCTGAAAGCCTCAGAATAGTGTGCCCTTTGAGGTGCTCTCATTTGCCCTTCTCTAGGGAGAGCAAGTGCCCGAAGTCGAAGCAAAATCCACCACGGATCCGTCATTGAAATTAGCCTCCTTGGCCACGCCGTCTGCCATTTTCATAGTAGGTTCGGGCAATATACACCTGTCTATAGTACCTAAATGGGGTAATATTGCCGGTGATTTCTCATGGTCATCATGCTGTGTCATTAGTCTGGGTTGTCTCACGTGAATACGGTGCAAAATTCAGTAGCTCTTGGTGTTTTTCGTAGTCGCATAATGACAGGACCTACTGAGTACACGTGATGCTCTGTAATAGGTTTACTATTAGTAGCTGAGGTAGGCAGCTTTTTTTTGTTTTTTGCACTAATTGAGTGAACTGACCATCAATAAAAGATCCAAAGAGACAATGATGTATTAGCCTATGAAGTTGAAGACTCTTAGTAGGAAGCAATTGGGCAAGAGGGTAAAATGTTCGTGACACATACTCAAACAGAACAAAATAACGAGAATGCGCCAATTAGAAGAATTAAAACTTAAACTAAAAACTAATAAAAGAAAAGAAAAGTGCGAAATAAGAAGCAGATCATAGTCTTCAGGCTAGTAGACGCTCTGCAAGCAATCTTGCCGAGCTGCTGCTTAGTAAAGGATATAATTAGTGCTCGCCATGGCCTTTAAAGCAAATAGGGAAGCTATGGAAAGCGCGCTACTAATAGAATTAAGCCCGGCAAAGGGTGTTCTTAAAGACTAGTTTGTACACTTAACAGGAGGCATACCAAGCTCCTTTAAAGCTTTACTAAGTGACGTATTTTCCATAGTCTCAATGGCAGCTATCACGCCCTCTGCGCTATGAATATCTGCAACGTGTATATACACATTTTGGTTAGCTTTCGCAAGTTCCTGGAACCGGTCTTTAATGAACTTGAGCGCTGCATCTCCGTCACTGCCTCCCTTAAATTGGGGAAACCATTTCGACAGCGGCGACTGCAGAATCTTGTTTCTAAAGGCCGAGACATTTGACAAAATGACGAAGAATGGCGTTTGGGTGAACCATCTTGAGTTGACCAACGAGCTAAAGAGCAGGATATCCTCGTGGAGCCTGTTTATGGTCTCATCTTCCAGCAGACTCTGGTCATAGATGGCCAGGTCAGAGATAAAAAGAAGACAGGCTGCGTCATCCACCAAAATGTGAATCCATTTTCGTCTCTGTGTTGACCTATCCGTGATTTGTAAAAATCGCATCGTGTGGCTGTCTCGATGGATGAGAGCCTCCTGGGCCACTGGCTCCAAACGGCGCTGGTCAAAGTGGAACCAGTCATGCTCTGTAGGGACGTACTCTGGCGCAAAGATTCGCTTCAAGAGCTTACTCAGATTACCATTTCCAGTGCAGGGGCAAGTAAGGATATGCGGAAAGCGGCCATTCAAGAATCGTTGCTCGATGTTTTCGAGGTTATGGCCAAACTGCTTAAGCGCGAGCCGCAGTTCCTCGTCGCAATACAAGCTCACCATGCTTTCAACCGTTTCTTCACCTTCTGGTTCCTCGCGCGACATAAGCTCCTTGACACGCCCCAGGACTGGATCGACATTAATCCATTCTGGATAGCCCGCACATTCTTCAACAATCAGCAAGCATTCCCGGCACATCGACGCGACGAAGCGCCTCGCCTCGACCCGAACATTTGCGCATTCGTCATTGGAAAGCGGGAGCTCAAGAAGGCGGGTTTGCTTCAAAAAAAGACCCTTGTCGTGCTCACCGCCGAAAAGGACGATCTTTAATTGCCGTTTCCTCCGCTGGGACTCGGCAGCGAGGTATCTGTCAATGGCACGGGTCCGCGCCTCCGCCTCGTCAGGATAGCTGGGCATTGGTAGAAAGTCCCCTTCCTCCGAACTTGGAGGCTCTAGAGGTATCATGGATTGCAAGAATGGTGAGCGGGTGCGGAGGCCCTCCCACCACCGTGCGCAGCTGCTCTCGGCCCGGGTACGTCGGCTTCCGGCTCCTTGACTGGTAATGGGATTTGGACATTTGAGACTGTCCTCGTCAATACCGGATGTATTTGTGTAATCATTTTCCTTTTCGCGGTTCATGACGGTTTTAAGTACGCGATATAACAGGTGGTCGTAAAAGAAATGGAGGGAAGTGGAGGGAAGTGGACGGGCCGGCCCATGACCCCGCTGACTCGTTCGCTGCGGCCGCTGCCTGATTAGGCTGAAGGCAAGATGATCTTCACAAAGACCATGTCGTCGCGCCCGATGGGAGTGCCAAAATGCTATTAAGTCATATGATCAATGCAGAAGGCAACTGCTGCAGTATTGAGCAGATTTTATTGGGTCAAAGTCTACCCTGGCTTCTATTAAAATATCTAGTATATTAAGGCAGAGAATGAATGCAGGTTTGAGATTTAATATAGGCCATGGTGAAATGTCGATGCTACCTTAAGTTCTTAAGGATACAGAGTGGTTAAGCGGCGACTTTGGAAGGGTAAGGAATCTCTGCACACTATCTCTTCTATAAATAAACATATGATTCATTTGCTACACACTTCTGATCTCCTCTGTTTTGAGATAAGATGAGGTTTTCATTTTATAGGCTATGCTTAATAACATCTAAGAATCTAAGTTCTCTGCCACGTCTGCTAGTCTCACATGGTTAAGCAACAACACCCTCGCAGCTCTTCCTTTGCAATCATCTGCTTTGCCTTGATCGTCCGCTCCATCATGATCCATAACAAGATGGGAAGGACTCCTCCCGGTGTCGGAGCAATTGCTAGATCACTCCTGTCAAAGAGAGAGTGGCTCACATCGCCGATGACGCCCTTTTCTGTAGCATAGAAGCCAAGATCAACCAAGACACTCACTTCTGGCTTGACCATGGACGCTTGATGAAACCGGGTCCACGATGCATTTCCGAGATGATTATGGAAGCGCGTGGTCTCTGAACTTCCTTCTGAAGAGCTTCACGTTTGTCTTGACTGGCATCATAGGATGGATCGAAGTCTTTAGACGCGCTTACGTAGGGGAATTGGCGCTTCATCTGCTTGATGAACTCTTTCGTAATGATGTTCCCAAAACCGACAATCTGGATTCTGGCCTGCTGTGCCGACTCTAGCAGCCCATACCTGGCCAACAAGCGGACCAAGGCGTCTGCAGCAATATTGTCGGCCTGGCATTTAGCGTACTCCTCAATGTTCTTAACAGGATCGATATATCCCATGATCTCTGGTTCATTTAACTGGTGCGGCAGCGGGCGCTGTATAAGGATGCCGTGGATTTGAGGGTTCTTGTTCAGCTTCTTGACTTGGCTCATGACCTGTATTGTTGGTGCGTCGACGGGCATCTCATATACCCAATAGCTGACGCCAGCCTATTACGCGGTGGGTCAATTGAGCTCTGTAAGGCAGACGCCGGGGAGTATCTTATGCCACATCGCAGCTATTGTCCTCAATCCGGTCCCTGATCGGGATGGGGAAACTGTTGAACTTACCCGTGCAGCAACGTGAGCCTTGATCTTGACATAGTCTACTGCCTCAGTGCCTGTGTTAAAGAAGATAACGGCCATGACTGGCTTGACGCCACCTTTCTCAGCTTTTCGACGACACCAGCGTTCAATGTCCCGCACGACCAGGTCTCCCGTGAGAAGACGGGCGGAGCCGTTCTGGAACCCTAACGGGGGAGTTAGAAGCTCAAAGCCTTCCATTGTCGCTTTATCTGTTTGTTTGGCAAAGGGTGGAAGCAAGACGTAGGTGCTAGGTTAGCTTTTGAATTCCTATGCCATATGCAGGGATCACTGGGGGTTGAATGGGGGACGAAGAAGTAGGACAAAGGCTGGGGTGGACCCTGCACGTGCCACGGAAATCTGGGGACCAATAAGGAAGGACACCATCTCCGAGTCAACAGAGCAAGTAAGCTAATATTAATACTACTTATCTGTCTCCTAAATAAATATAAAGTCTTTAGGTCTTAGTTATGTAAAGTCAATAATACTCTCTGTTTTATCATCTTTTAGTCTTTTAATAGACTATGTGTTATTCCCCTGTCCTAAACCTTGTAAACAATCTTATAGTTTGAGATACTACCGTCACGGTACTCCTGAAATCCCCGGGATACGTCGTCAAAACCGTTCTTGAAGAGCTTATAAGAGTTTGGCTTAATCTGGCCCGAAGAAAGAAGCGTAGGTAACTTCTGAAAGAAATCCGAAGCAAGTTTGTGGTCTTCTTGACTAGCCTATTAGACTCGTAAGCTTTTACATCCATTCCATCTCATTGATGCACGTGCTTACCGGCCAGTGGAATTTCCCATAGCGATGCTCTTTCAAAAAAGCTGTCCAGACGAGAACGTCAGTAATCTTGACACCCTTAGCCACCTGTTCGGTATTAGCTTTGCCGGGGCGGACGGTGCAGAGGACGCCGTCTTGGTGAGAGATTGCGCGTGAGGCCGTGTTGGAAGAGGTCGTGTTTCCGATAGTATCAAACACGTATCGAAGACCGGGAGCTGTCTGTCGGATCTTTTCAACCACCTGCGGGTCTCGATAGTCGAATGCTTCTATCGCTCCATAAGACTTGACAAGATCGTGATGCTTTGGACTGCAGGTCGTAATGACTTTCAGCCCGTTCAATCTCGCAATTTGGATCGCATAAAGCCCTACACTTGCTATACTATGATTAGCCACAAAGGTGAACAAGCAGAAAATCGTGACGGAATGACCTACAGCTGCCACCCCAAATCAGAACCGCAGGTTTTTCTTCACCGCTGGTGTCAATGGCTAGACAGTCTTTTGAAAAGAGACTGAGTACAGCTGTGCAGGACGCGAGGGGAATGGTAGATGCTGCCTCTGGGCTCAGCTGCTGAGGAACTGGAAAGCAAATTCGTTCATCAGCAATGGTGTACTGGCTGTATCCCCCAAGACCCTTGATGTCTCCTAGGTCTCAGGTCAGTCATCCATTGGGGTACACAACAGTAACTCTGGAAGATGCTAGAACCCACCTCCCCAGATCAATCCCGCAATGGTCGTTCCCTTGGCGATTCTTGTCACATTCGGACCGATTTCTTCGACCACGCCAACAAAGTCGCAGCCCAGGATGGCACCATCACCGAAGGCGTTGCTGTCAAATGACTGGACTGCATATGATTTGGTTAGTAGTGCATGAATGGGAGCCGGCAATCTTGGCCATGATTGAAGCGAGGAAGTCTTACCATCTGTTGGGTTCTGGGCTACGCAAGACACTTTGACCAAAAGCTGATGCTCGCCAGGCTTGGGCACGGGTACCGTCTCTTTGACAAGCCTTGGGGTGCTAGTACTGTCGAGCCTGATAACCAGGGCCTCGGCAGATGCTGGAAGTGACATTGCAAAAGAGTTGCGTATAGGGATTCGAGAAGATAGCCTGGGTGGGTGGTGTTGTTTGGTGTTTCAAACATTGCTCATGGGAAAATAGCTGTTTATAAAACCGACGGGTGGCAAGGACGCATTTTGTCATCAATGCTTCATGCCGTTATTGCCAAGTGGGCATCATTGATTGATAATCACCGGTTCCTAAGTCCTGGAATGAACCACGGTCAGTTTTCCTGCTCACACTACGCTTGTCACGAGCAAAGACAATCATTTGTGGTGTTTTGCCAACGATCCATTACTTGGTCGAAATTCCCTTATGTCCATCTGATCAAATCACAAACGTACTGGTGAGTAAGGTAGCTTACCCATAGCTAAACAGTCATAATTCTCTGCTTGAACCAAGTGGTCTATAGCCCATGAATGTCAAAATGGGGGCAATAACGTTAGCTGATTCCTTGTCCAGAACAAGAATGGGGCGTGACGAGGATGGAAGTACCGTTGGAGGTGCTGAGCGGGGCTCTACGTGGACGGGTCCAAGATAAGGCATGTAGAAGCGCTGCTAGTGCAAGGCCCACGTCAGAGGCGTCGGCGAAAGGCGAGGGACAGAGAATGGTATGTGCAAACGCTGCTTGGGATACCCTAACATTCTATGGTACAAAGCACTGCAGGGGGAGGTGCATACAGTTGCAGCTTTTTTGTTGAATAATTATTCACTCCTCTCTCAAGGAACCCAAAAAGACTTCATTAAGCAGCAACAGAATTTAGCAGCAGGCTTTTCCTCCCGCATTTGCTTTGCTTGCGTTAGTGCTCTTATTTATTCTCCCAAAAGTTGACAGCTTCTTCACTATTCCCACAATCCCTTCAGCACCTATTCTCACAGACTCCTTCTACTAAGTTAATTGAACCATGAGCTTCTCAGATCTTTGCCTTCCATCAGAATCGGAGCTCAAGCTTAACCAGCCTGTCCCTTTCTCTGTTCGCTTCAGCCAAGACTTGATCCGGCTTACGCGACAGAAGCTCGATCTTGCTCGATTTCCGTTCGAGCAGAGCGACTTCGGCCCCGAGGATTGGTCGCAGGGTGCAAAGGTGGCCGAGGTGAATCGGCTGGCCCAGTACTGGCGTAACAAGTACGACTGGACAAAGCAGGAGGTTAGTTAGTACTGAGTGCTCAGAAATTATGGCGGAATACGGCTAACTAAGCGGTTTAACTTACAGAAATTCCTCAACGACAGGTTCAATCACTATCTTGTGAAGCTTCAAGTGCCAGGCTACGGACCGCTGGTCTTGCACTTCACGCATGCGAAATCATCCAGTCCCAATGCCACTCCACTTCTCTTCTCGCATGGCTGGCCAGGTTCCTTTGTGGAAGCATCCAAAGTAGTCATTCCTCTCAGCAGACCAGAAAAGCCGACCGACCCGTCCTTCCACGTCGTTGCGCCCTCTATCCCAGGATTCGGCTTCTCTCCTGCGCCGACAAAGTCAGGAGTAGGTCCAGAGGTCGTGGCTCGGGCATACAAGCTCCTCATGACGGAGGTGCTCGGGTACAAGTGGTTCGTAACTCAAGGCGGCGACTTTGGATCCTTCATCACCAGATCGATAGCTATCCAGTTCCCGGGCATCGTCCGTGCTCAACACCTGAACATGTTCCCTGTGCCACCGCCCACTTTGTGGTCTGCCCCCATGGCCTACCTACGCTGGTGCCTTTCCGGCCTCTTCTACTCTGAATTCGAGCTGGAGGCCGTGCGCGTGAGGAGGAATTTCGAGGTCGACCAGAGCGGCTATCTAGAACAACAGAAGACCAGGCCTCAGACGCTAGGATTCGCTCTGGGCGATTCCCCAGTTGGTCTGCTGGCCTGGTTCGTTGAAAAGTTCCATGACTGGGGTCACGTCGACGAAGCTTTCGACCCTGAGACAGTTATAACCCTGGTCGTCATGCATTGGATCCAAGGGGCGACGCCCGGCTTGAGATTCTATCGTGAAGCCTTTGGCTCTCGACGAGAGGCTGAGAGGACTTTTGAGACCTATGTTGACTGCCCCACGGGCGTCAGTATGTATGCCAAAGAGCAGTTACATGTTAGTAAACCCTGTTAGTGCGCTTCGACAAGAAACTGACTAGAGGCTTTTCCTTTTTCCACCAGTGCCCTAAAGATTGGGCTCAGCAAGCTGCGAATATCCAGGACTGGAAAGAGTACAGAGTCGGGGGGCATTTCTCATCTCTGGAATGTCCGGATGTGTTTGTTCAGGATATGAGAACATTCTTCGCCTCGGAACCCGTACGAAAGTCGATCAAGGGTACAGAAGGGGGGCTATAGTAGCTATTAGTCGATAGAAGGGCTTGTCGATGAAGCCGTTGAAGACGCCCATGTAAAGTCAAAGTGCAACATAGTGCAAGGTGGCTTGGCCTTTCATCTCAAATTCTTGCTAAAGAATCACGATACCTCACCAGTTTGAAACATATTGTTGTATGCGTTGGTATTGAGATTTTGTTAGTTCTCCAAGCCCCAGAGTATTCTTAAATCTTTCGCCCGTTCCGTGGTTTTCCAGCCTGTCTCGCGTTCAATCTTGGCCAAGTGCTTCAAAAGAGCAATCTTTTCGGCGGCGAAATCCTCAGGTTCTGTTGGACTATTCCAGCCCTCGGCTGTATCCACCACAGAATAGGTGTTGGCTTCAAACCTCTCACTCTCCGTCGATCCATGGTCGGTCTGCCGCAGATGTCTCGACCAACAACTTCCATGTCCTGGCTGAATTGCAAGCGGCTGCTTGGGTGACCCAGCCAATGCCCTCCCGGCGATGTACAAGGGCTGAAGGTGATTCACCCAGTTTGCACTGTAATGCAGGTCAAAGTTAGAAAACATCTAGGGACCATAACATAGAGCTGGAGGGACAGTAAGCTTACTGAGAAGGGTTGCTAGTAGAAATACCCCCGAGCTCCCTAGCATGCCAAACAGGACTGAGCTGTATCATGTCAGTTCTGCCACCGATTCTCACTTGCCCGGGCTGGCCTGGGAACATACTACATCTGCCATGTCCAGAGTAGGGTTAGGTGTAACTAATCCGCTTTGCAGTAGAAGGATTGACCCGGCGTGGTAAAATGTATTTCCGCATACCGATGCGTACAGAGCAAACACGATAGTAGGAAAGGGACCCTTGTCTGATGCGCTGACTCTCAGTAATGGCTTTACACTCTGAGGGCGCCAGCATCTCCATCGCTGAAGCTCCTCCCATAACGCCTGGACTTTGGCTTTGGGCCCAGTGATAGAGGTAACTCCAGCGCTATCCTCACCATTGAGAACATTGATGATCTTGGCGAATATCAAGATTGCCAAGTTGCAGTAGTCATCAGGGTCTCCTTTCTCGGCAACCAAGAACAGAGAGTCTTGATCTACCCATGAGTCTGTTGGGATCAATGTGGTCTGGTTCATCAAAAACGCGGCCCATACATCTGCCATACGTTAGCAGCTGAGAAAGGATCCGTTGCCAGTAAGGGGTACGTCGCACCTATGCGTGCGAAAGCCCAGAAGCAGGTTTTTACTATGCCCTTACTATTCCCATTCCATTTGCGCATCCTTAGTAACCCAGCGCAGCCCTATAAGTACACATACAGGTCAGTTCCCACTCGCCTTGGTCAACGTAGGGGATAATTGGGGATATCATGGCGCACCTTGAGGTGACGTCTCCACTCGGAAACGCTTGATGCCATCATTTCATAGACACAAAGAATTGTGCATGTTGCCAAGATGCACGGGTCTGCTTCCGCAGGATCATGTCCCAACAGGAGACGAATGGCGTACTGATAAAGCTCGAGCGTGATGTGCCGGGTACAACCTTGAATCACATCCAATTGGCGGGAGGCGAGTGACATGGCTGCTGCAACGAAGGGTTTCGAGTCCATCATCTGGTGGATGCTCTTGGCGGAGAAATGCATCTCCGAGTCTGTAGTTTCACACCATGTCGCTGTCTCTCTAATGTAAGCAGACATGAGATGAACTTTGATGCTTTGCGAAACGGGAAACCTTGGCTCAGGCTGAGGAGAAACGCCCCTAGAAATGGCCTGTCCTAGGGAGAAGGGGGCAAAAGGAAGATCGGCCATCCAATGGGCAGGAATCAACGGGGTGGTGGCAAGGTCTGGAGGTGACAATATGGGTCCTGGAGGTATCAGATGGAGGTGGTGAAACGCTCTGTCCTGGCCAACAGCGTCGTTATCCAGACTACCAAGACTGGCATTCTCGTTCCGTGCCTCCTCATTTTCAGTTCTGAAAAAGGCCTCGTGAGAGCTTGCGTCATTTTCAATGACGGTTGAGGTAGACTCATCGTGTTCCTGGAAAGAATGTTGGGGAGTATCGCCGTTTGACTCATCAGCAATAGACGATCCACCATCCTCTTTACAAAATGAGCGAATAACCTCCTCAGTATCGTCAATGATCTCGATACATCATTTATGTCAGGTTGTGATTGTCGAAGCAAGATAGTGGAGTGGATGACACTTACAACGAGTGGTTGTTGGTCAGGCCCAGACCCATCGGATTGAGCTTCTTGTCTCTGCTTGTCGAGGTCAAACAGGGCAGCAGTGTGTTCCAGGGACAGCTGTAGCGACCTAGAAGCGTGAAAGGAAACCTTCAATCCCCAGGCGCATTCAACCCCGCGCGCCTGGCATTCTTGGCAAGTAGGATGATGGCCATCACCTGAGAATTCACCAGTTAGACCCGTTGGTTGACTTTTAGGAGAGAGAAGGATAAAGATGAAAAGCAAACTAGACAAGACCCACATTTTCGTCTCCGCCGTCGACAGGTGAGGCTTTTCAGTTCAATGAGTGTTAGTTAACATTGGATCTCTCCTGGAAGGGGTTCGTTACCATCCTGACCGGGAACGACTGTGTTTTTTCCTCTTCCTGGTGGACGTTACCGGAAACGGGCTGAGTGATTTACGGGACTGCGGGGCTGGCATTGCGCGTTATGAATTGTGCGTGTGCTGAGAGTAGCTAAGGCAAGGCCGTTGTCCTGTTGACTGCGCGGTTGGAGTAGACTGTTTGTGAGATTTCTCTCCCTGCAGCGGGTCGACCTGACATTTTTAATGTTTTTGAAGGCCTAGAGCGTGTCCAGTTTGGCGCTAGTGCTATGAGTTCCGCGGGGTTCTGAAGCCACTAACTAGCGCCTTGAGCTGTCCTCTCTATTGCTTTGCGAAGCCGGGGGTTAGAGTTGCTGTCCTCGACCCCGCTATTAATAAAGGCGGGTCCATTATCTGAGGCAACGCAACTCTAAGCGCTGCCGTCTCACCCCCAGACTCGTCTCCAGGCACATCGCCCCTACACATCAATTGGCTGACAGGTCAAAGATGTCGAAAATCATAAAAAGGAGCATAGAGACAGCCGTAGCAGGCAGAATGATCTTATGCAACATATCGTTCTGGCTCCCTTTCGTGTTCTTGTATCCCAATTCTAAATCAACTTCCACCCAAAATGGCTAGCTCCAAAGAGGTTATCATCATCGGCGGTGGTATCTCGGGCCTTGGTATGGCCATCCAACTCAAGCGTCTTCTCGGACATGACAACTTCACCATCTACGAAAAGTCCGACAATATCGGCGGCACCTGGTGGCATAATCAATATCCCGCATGTGCTTGCGACATCCCCAGTCATTTCTACTCTTACAGCTTTGCACTGAACCCCGACTGGACAAGCATGTACCCGGGACGTGATGAGCTTCATAGATACTTCATGTCTGTAGCTGATAGATACGATATCCTGCCCCGCTGCCAGTTCAACACAATGTGCCTCGATTTGCGCTGGGACTCGGCCCGCTCCCTCTGGATCTGTACCTTTCAGAACACCGAAACTGGACAAACGTTCGTCCGCGAAGCGCCAGTCGTCGTGAGCGCAGTGGGCACCCTCGATCGGCCTTATATTCCACAGCTTGAGGGCGCTGAATCCTTCCAGGGAAAGATGTTCCACAGCGCTCGATGGGACGACTCGCTCGAGGTCAGGAACAAGAACATCGTCGTCTTGGGCAACGGTGCTTCCGCAACACAGTTCGTTCCTGAGCTCGTGAAGCAAGTTGCGCCCAAGGGGCAGGTTACTCAGCTGGTTAGGAGCGCCCACTGGTGGACTAAAAGGGTAAGATACTCTCCTGATCTTTCTCTCATCTATGATTTATCCGATTCATGCCAAGCTCGATCTAACCGATATCCATTTCTAGGGGAACCCAACTTATTCATCTGCCTTTAAGCTCACAATGAAGTACATCCCGCTCGCCGCGCGCATATACCGCGTGTTCCTCGCCTGGGAGCTCGAAAAAGTGTTTTACTCTTTCCTCATGACCAAAGACGGAGCGCGCATGAGGCAGAAGATCCGCGATACTACCAATTCCTATATCGAGAATGACGCGCCTTCCCAGTACCGCCAAGTACTGAAGCCAAACTATGAACCTGGCTGCAAGCGACGAGTCAATACAGCCACATATCTCGCTGCACTGCATTCGCCAAACATGCACTTGGCCAAGGACAATGCCGTCAAGATAGGCCCGCGCCACGTCGAGACGGCGAGCGGCGAGACGTACCCGGCAGACGCTATCATTTTCGCAACGGGCTTTATGACCCAGAAGTGGCTTCACCCGATCCAGGTCAAGGGCGAGAATGGCCGGGACTTGCATCAAGTCTGGGACTCCACGGGTGGCGCTGAAGCTTACAAGGGCACTGTCGTCACAGGGTTCCCCAATTTCTTCATCTTATATGGTCCCAACGCTGCTACGGGCCAGCACTCGGTCATCTTCCATTCCGAATGCCAGATCAACTACACCTGCCGTCTGCTACGTCAGGTCCTCAGTGGAAGTGCCCCTGCGGCCTCAATCATGGTCAAGCCCGAGGCCCAACGCCGCGACCTGGCTTGGGTGCACGGGAGGCTCAAGAACCTCGTCTTCAACAGTGGCTGTCAGAGTTGGTGGATGGACCCTGAGACCAAGAAGAACACCTTTATCTACCCCGACCCCATGTTTCTCTACTGGCTGCGGACCATATTCCCACACTGGTCTGATTTTGAAGTTCGCAGGGTGGAAAGCCCCAAGTCTTCGATTTCCAGAGTCTTGACCAGTGCACTGCTGAGCCTTGGCGTGGGTTCCCTTGCTGTGATGTCACTTAAAGATTCTGACAGGTATTCGGAGCTCATTTCGCGATACTTACAGAATTTCTTTCCCTCGCTATCGCTTAGATAGAGAATACACTGATGTAATCTCGGTATATGGTTCTATGAGTCTTAGATAGCATCTATCCACCAGAGTTTAGAGTAATAAATCTTTCTTAATGGGATGCGGCTTATGAACACTTTCTGTAGAGATCTATTACTTTTTCAGAAACCTAACGAATTAATAGATCCCGAAATGTACATATATTAGCTGATCTGTATTGCACTTCATCCAAAAATACTTGACTTCACCCTCTTAACCGCGAATTGATTACAGAGGGAAGCTGCAGGCTTTGCGATTGCTTATCACTACGTCCATGCCTAGAGTCCTTATCATATGTCGGCACCTATTTCCAGTGTTGTAATAACTAGATAGCCCTTGATATGACTATGACATATAAATCTCAGAGCATGAAAACTCTGTTAACTAGAAAGCTCTTGCTATTGTGGTGTTGTCTTTAATAGACCTGAGGATGCCAACGGCTTCGTCGAGGCCCGTCGTGGTGCTGGTACCGAAGCTGGTGTTGATGCTGATGAGCAAACTCGCCGACGACAACATAAGAAGTGGACCAAGATTTCACTAAGGATAGTCATTCAAGAAGGCTTGAGGCAATTATCTATCGTACTGTAAGTAAATTAAAGAGTCGCGATGATACATTGCAGGCCATTATTAATTTGGCGTCACAACTATCTGCTTCAGTTACTCTTAGCAAACACGTAAACTGGGCTTCCTAATAGCTAGTTTGGCCTAGACCTACAAACTACTGGCTTAGTTGTTTCCGGCGTCAGAGCATCAAATTGCCCAATTTGTCGACGCCATATAATTATTTTTTCCACGTCCAGTGAATCTGGCAATTGTAAGCGTAAGCGCCAAGTAACCGTCTAGCGTAATGTGCCTAGTGCTTGCAATTCATCGCATGAATCCACGGTGAACTCTAGGCCAAGTGAAAGCAAACTTAGTTTGCATTCTACCCCACACTCCATCGCCCCAGGTTTTCACCCATAATTTTCTGGGGAAGGGTCATTTAGGGATACGGAGTGAATAAACATTTAAGATGCCTCTTTCCTCCACAGCTCCTATATTTCGATCATATCAGGACTCAAAGAAACAACTGGTTCTTCTCCTACTTTATACCAAATTGACAAGTTCCATTCTATCGCTTTTCCCAAATCATGGCATTGTTCAGTCTTGGGAGAGGCGCAGGTGTTCAAGCCGGCGTAACTATCTGCTGTCTCGTCGCATTTGTACTCTTTGGCTATGATCAAGGAGTTTTCGGTGGCATTCTGCAGAACGAAGATTGGCAGAACCAGTTCGACCGCCCAAACGACGCCAAGACTGGAATCATAGTATCCTGCTATAACTTGGGCTGCCTGGCAGGCTGTGTGAGTAAGTGATGGAAATTCCCAACTGAAGGCCCTTCAAGGATATTCGATCTTTACGTACTGACCCGTTTTGCTATCACAGTCAACTTTTTCGTCGGAGACAAGCTTGGCCGCCGCAGGACCATCTGGCTTGCCATGGTCTTAGTCTTGGTCGGGGCGACACTTCAAACCACTGCGTACAATGTTCCTCATCTCGTCATCGGACGAGTCGTTACTGGCTTGGGAACAGGAATCAAGACTTCAACGGTGCCCATGTAAGTTACCTCAGTCACTTCTGAAGGAGAGCAACCCGTCAGCTGATATACGTCCGCCAACGTTAGGTATCAATCCGAGCTTTGCGAAGCTGAATCCCGCGGTCGTCTTGTGTCGAGTGAAGTCCTCTTCGTCGGAGTCGGCATTACAATCGCATACTGGTTCGATTTCGGCATGTCCTACGTTGGAGGTGCCATCGCCTGGCGTCTCCCCATTGCCTTCCAAATGGTCTTCGCCCTCGGCGTTGTAGTTCTGGTGTTTGCACTCCCAGAGTCTCCGCGATGGCTGTTCGTAAAGGGCCGTGATCAAGAAGCCATCAACGTCCTATGCCAGGTCCACGACAAAGATCCGTCAGACCCATATATCGTCTCGGAATCTACTTCCATTCAGAAAGCCATCGAGCTCGAACTCGCAGCGAATAAAAACGATTCTTTCTTGAGCATCTTCAGGAACGATACCATCAGGACCAGATACCGTATCCTGCTTGCCTGGGGTGTCCAATTCATGAACCAAGCTGGAGGAATCAATCTCGTCGTCTATTACATTCCTTCGGTCTTGGTTCAGAACGTCGGGCTCTCACCGCGCATGTCACAGGTTCTCGGTGGTTGCATCAATATGATGTTTATGTTTGGCTCGATTCTGCCCTCCTTTGCCCTAGATCGAATGGGTCGCCGGAAGACAATGATTTGGGGCTGCACGGGCTTGAGTATATGCATGCTCATGGTGGCCGTACTCCTGTCTCGGGTCGGCTACTCCAACGGCCATACTTGTGCGTCAGCGGCCGTTGCTTTCTTTTTCCTCTACATGTTGATCTTCGGCATGAGCGTCAACTGCGTTCCTTGGGTTTATGTTCCCGAGATCCTCCCCCTTGAATCCCGCACTAGAGGAACAGCGATAGGAATCAGCTCCAACTGGCTGTGGAATTTCACTGTCGTCATGATCACGCCAGTTATCATCAATCGCCTGCAGTGGAAAGCGTATCTCATTTTCATGGTTACGAACTTACTCTTCGTGCCCGCATTCTATTTCTTCTACCCAGAGACGAGCAACTTCAAGCTGGAGGACGTCGATCTTATCTTCTCTCAAGGCGGAAACCCTGTATCTGTTGCGCGGCAGATGACCAAGGACATGAGGAGGAATAACATCAGCGTCAACAGTAACGGGACAATCTCAGTTGATACAGAGAAATCGCAGACCATGATTGTGGAAAGCGCTTAGAACTCTGGTCCCCAGGCTATGAGCCAGATGTGTGTTATTTGTAGTTCAGGCCTATGGCTCCGAGCTTACAATCACCACATAGAACTCGATAGGATTCTAAGTCGCAGCACCGAAATCTGCAGGATTGCCAACTTGGTGAGAGGAAGGGGTCTTGGGCAAAGCTTTTATATTACTGATATATGAAATAAAGCTATTAAATAGCCAAGAGCGCAATACATAAGCAGTTAATTAGGTACGTCAATTCAGTGCTTCTTATAAACTCTGGCCATATGTTAAACAATGGAATCCGTTTACATGAAGCTATAGCTTTGCTGGTATGGTGAATAAAATGTTGTTGACTAATATTCCAGCAGCCTGGGCAATACCAAAGCTGGAAACGTAGCCTTCGTCTCATTAGTCGATGTCTGCAAACCTGTATATTCAATTTGCCCTTACCATATACGGAGTACATAAACAATGTTCTGACCACTATTTCTCTCCTTGTTAACTTTCGCTCCACCTATTTTCGCTAGTTGATGCCAACATTATCATATATCTTTTTTTTTAAGTTTGCAAGTCAGCCTCGAAAAGTATATCCAAGCATCTCCAAAGTCTAACATAGTTTAAACATTTATTGCCCCTCAGCAGGCAAAGCTTCATTAAGTCAATATCATCATACTTAGCTGCCTCAATTGCAGCCTGAACCTAGCTGCACATAACCCAGCTGGAGAGCCTTACTTGCTCTTCAGCTGGCCCCAATCTTCTTCTGCAACCAACTTCAAAGGTCTTTCGCCGACCCCTGCAGACACCACGCTTGAATCATCCACTGCGCAGTAAGTGATCCGATCCGACTTCCCCTCTTCTGATCGCAACCGCTAACAGCATCACAGCTTCACTGTCACGATGCTCAGAAGAAGCCTGCATACACCTGATCCCGACGAGCCTTATCTGACAAAAGGTCACGATGTGACCCGTAAAATCGAGCAAGCTATCAAGACAGATAATCACGGCGAGCTTCGTGATATGGCGATGGAAATCGGAATAGACTGGGGAAAAGAGGATGATGCCGGCCGCGTTAGATTGGCAATCTTTGGTTGCGAGATCCTCCTGCTCACATGGTGTCACCATAAGCTAATCGACAGAGGCTTCCTTAATCTCGAGAACATTACCATATATAATCTCGATATCTAAATCTTAGATGCTTTAAACCTCAGGGGCATTCTTATAAATATACTAAAGGATCTAAGGATATTATTAATAGAAATAATAAAAGCTTTATAAATTATATATATTATAATTAATCCCTATATATCTATCTCCTAGATTATATACATTTTATACTAAGCTATATAGCTAACCTTAGTATATAAAATATATGTATTAGCACTTCTATAAGACCTAGCTTACTAGCTATTAATAAGACTTCTTTATATTAATAAGCCTAATATATATTACTTAAGTATTAAGAGGTATAACGCCCTATTTAATCTGTAGATATAAACCTAGTGCAGACTATTTTCCCTGTTTGAAACCCTAACCGTCATAAGTTGGCGCTCTATAACGACACGCCGTGTCTCCTCTTTATTGCCTGTGGCGTAGATGCACACATTGCTGCTAAATGCAGCGATTACAGCTTGGCGATTACCATCACACTAAACGTCAATAAACATTCATGAGGTGCATTAGATAAAAACGAACTGAAGTCTTCTTGGCGCGGCACCTATTTCACGCAACTCTAACGGCAGAGTGCTTCCTGGTGATTGGTGAAGCTGGCGACGCATTGATGTGGGTGGCCCTGCCAGACTTTCACAGCCAGCGCGTCGTCGGATTCCTGCAAGTTTTGGTTATGTCGCTCCCGTTTATTGCTGTTGGGAAGCACCGTTTAAAGCCACTCTTAAAGCAATGTAATGCAGATAGCGAGGCTCCGATTGATACATCATGCAGGACGGTACCTACACGTTGTGCTGGGTGTGCAGATGTCTGCGAATCCTGCCGGCGGCATAAAATAAGAGTCAGCCGAGCCCTATACTCAGGATCAAAGACATGGCTAAGCTCACAGACCGTGATTAGTGCGATGGAACTCGGCCCAGTTGCGGAGTCTGTCAAGCGAAGGGCAAAGAATGCACGTACCAAGAACCGCGGGACGACGCTCTCAAGCGTAAATATGCCGAGCTAGAGCGTTCGCATGCTGACTTAGAGGCCGTTATCCACGCTATCCAGCGTCGCCCAGAGGCGGACGCCAAGGCTATATTCGACCGCATCCGAGCTGGGGCCGATGCCCAGTCAATCTTGCGCCAAATCAAACATGGCGATATCCTGCTTCAACTACACTTGGAACCAGAGACGAGATACCGTTACGAGTTCCTTTACAAGTCGCAGTTTCCAGAGCTTCTGAGCTCCGTAGACAATCCCTATCTCGGCTCTTTGCTCTACGAGGGCGCGCGTGTTGGCGCTCCTGCCCCAAGCCTCACGCTATCATCTGCGAATGAGAAATACCAGGCCCACTACCTCCGGCCTTACCATGCCGCAACAATCATCGATTCCAGGTTGGAAGAAGTGAAACCCTCCCAGTGGACTAACGTCTCTGTTGATGACGTGTTCATGAGAGAGCTTCTTCAGCTTTATTTCTTACACGAACATGATTCGGTCCCATTATTCCACAAAGACTACTTCCTTGATGGCATGTTGGCACTTGATGACAGATTTTGTTCCGCTCTGCTTGTCAATGCAGTCCTTGCTCACGCTATGTGCTCTTTACAGACTTCTTATGCTGCCAACCCCGATCGTGCGCAATACTGGGACCCACGCAATATCTCATACCAGTTCTTCGCTGAAACTAAGAGGCTTTGAGAACTCGAACGATTGCGAGAACCCTCTCTCACCACTTTGCAAGCCGCACTTGTCATGACCCTCATTCTCAACATGGGCGGTTTGGACAAATTAGGCATGACATACCTAATCCAAGCTGCATCTATGGCGCATAACCTACAACTCTTCGATTCGCCAAGTACGGTTCGAGACATTGAAGTCCGCAATCCCTGTGACTTTACAGCGTGGGGTCTTTTCTATTTGCAAAGGTATGGTATTGGAACATGTCAGCCTGGAAAATTCCCTTCGGCGCGTTCGCTAATCTGGACTTCGATTTAAGCATCGGATGCTATTACTTTATGATCCCACCAATGATCAACGAATCGACCAAGATATCCTTGCCAGACGTAGAGGAGTTCCCTGAAAGGTACGGCGAGATTTGGATCAAGTACCCTCTAATTCAGGCAAGGGTTCCGATGCGACTCGGTCACACAGTCAGAGCCAGAACGGAACTCGCTGTGATCATGAATCATATCGCAGCCGCTCGCTTTGACAAAGATGACGGAAGTGGCCCCGGAACGCCAAAGAACATCAGTGGCTTTATCGCAGACCTGAAGCGGTGGTACGGAAGATTGCCTGATCCTATACTGCCTAAGAACATTATCTTCCCATCACAGCTTAAGCTACAGTACGTTGCATCGCACCCAATGCTCTTGTTTCCCTCAACAGCTTAACATAAGAAGTGGCTGATCTCTCGGTGTAGCATGTTCTACCATAATATGCTTATCGATTTATATGAACTACTTTTAACAGAAGTGGATGTCAATACTTCGCCCGATCCAGCGCACACGCAGGCAGAAAGCCCGCAACTCGCTTCTGATCATTCCAAAATCTGCTTGGAGACGCTTGTTCGACTATATTACCTTCGTCACGGGTTCAGTGGCTCAGATGCACTGCTCACTAACTTTCTTGTGCTTATTGCATTCCAGTCCATTACCAAACTGAAGGCCGGAATTCCTCCTCCATCATCATCTTCTTCTTCCTCAGACCTCAGTATACCTGGGATAACCGCATCGCCGTTCACAGCTCAAGACTTGAGCGACGCACGTTCTGCTCTCATTCTTGCCGAAAAGGGTCTTACAGAGCAAGGACAGTGCTATTTCTTTTCCCAGGCTTTTTTCCATGTGGTTCTGAACAGCATCAGCCCAGAGGACGCGCAGCTCGTACAGCATTATACGAAAGTCCCCAGTGAGGGACCTGATGAACGCCGGATGCGCGCCGAACATGTTCATAGCGACTTTCCCATAGAGATCGTCACCGTCACAAACGGCGCCACCAGCCAGTCTCTAGATAAATTGACGAAAAGGTACGCCGAGATGACGTTGAAACAAGCGAACTCAGCGTAACCAGCAGCGGAGCAAGAGCACAGTGTCGGTAATAAATAGAGTAACCAAGAGACAAGATGGTCAGCATTGTCATGGGGCTTGGGATTGACATACCTTTGCCAAACAAATAAAACCCAATCATTGAAGTCACAGGCATTACGAATTTTAGGTGCCAACATTGTCGTGTATGATCTCGACGTCTGAATCTTAGATCCTTTAAACCTCCGGCCATCCTCGATAAAATGGCGTAAAGGATCTTAAGGATGCCTATTAATAGAAGTAATAAAAAGCTTCACGCGTCACGTACCCCCAGTTGCATAGAAAAGTATCCACGCCTAAGAGGATGTCCGCAGTTGCATCATGTTGCCCCTAAAGGCAAGAAATGAAATCAGAACTACACGAACTGCCCGATAGTCCCACCCGAATAAACAGCAAGCCTGTCCAGTTCTGCCTCAGTGAGACACCTGTCAATAAATGTGAACATGGATACTTGAAGCCTTGGAAACCGATCTTAGTTTCGCGAAACTTCAGTGAGACAGGTGATGGGGGGATTCATTCTTCAACAACTGCGGATCTCAAGATGCTCAATTTGCTCCGGGATGCATTCCCCAAACGGAGGAGCAGGCGGTGTCTTGAAGGCAAGAGGATCATACTCCCCCAAATAGTCATAGAGGCTAGTTATGACCTGAATCACCAATACCAATTGTTTCACTTGTATTATCTGTCGCAACCGTGCACCTATGTAAGTCCAGTTTGGTGCTGGCTCACATGCGTCTTTCGGCCACGCGGAAATAGAGTTAATAGGAAGAATTTAAATATTTATTAATTACTATTTTAGAACTAAGTAAAAATATATATTAGTAATCTTCTAGAAGCTAAGTTCGTATGGGTATATATATACTTCTAGCTATAGGTCTTAGCTGTAAATAATACATTGAGCTTATGATTTAAATATTATATTAAATACCTAACTAATTACTACAGTGTAATAACTAATAAAAAACGTAAATAATAATTCTTTTTCCTCTTTTCTAAGGAGTATAAAAAACTTTAATTCCTCAGCTAAAATAATTTAACTTAATACTATAAAGCTAAAGAAATTAAAATCGCAGTATATATACCAGCAGAATAGTTATCTATGTAGATTATGCCGATACATCTCTCATCAACATATATATTAACTAATTCTAAATAAATATGCAGGCTATTCCATCTTCTAGCAATTATCTCCGAGAAGACGATAGCTATAAACACAATATTGCTTGGCTCTAATAACTCAAGCGTAAACATCCCAAACAAAGTATAGTATAACAAGAATACAGAGTGCGGGTAATAATAACTAAGCTACGCGTAATTGTCCTCATTCCTTTTCTCAAGTCGTCTTCGTATGACAAAAGAGCCATAGATTGTCGCTAGTGAGGAAACCAAGGGTAATACAATAAACAATCCAGTAAGGGCGGCGCATAAAATCATCGCGAATATACTGAAACCGTATGCTGCTTGCTGAAGATCAGGATCTGGATTTTTTGAGTGTGAGGCTAATGATAGATTGAAAGCCGACAGAATAATAACAACGATACCAAACGCTGACACTGCGTTATTGTACTGGTCCATGTAAGGCACATAGCTCTCGGTCAAAGCATGGGGGAAGCCTTGAAGGATACTGGATATGGAAAACTTGTAAGGCGAATATCGGTAAATCGTATCAAGCCGATTTAACCGCAACTCGCCGTATTGGAATCGTTTGTCCATGATATTAGAGTCCTTGGGGTTGAGATTTGGTAGTATTGTACGGGCAAATTCCGACCAAGCTCGGTAGTCCAAGTTCTCATTGATTAGACGAGATTCTTGAGCCACCCGCAAATCATGACCAAAGCGAATAAGGCCACAATAAGAGTACAGAAGCCCGCACGCTGCTCGGTGCAATTGAGGGTCACAGGATATGTTGGCCTCCCAGAAATCGTAGTTGAGGAGAAAGTCCGGTAGTGGCTTAATGAATATTCTCGACTTGGCCCAAACAAGATGAAGATCCAGTTCCTCTGCAATTACAATTTCACGGCGCAGGAATTTCTGGTAGTATAATGATCGGGGAGCTCCATGGACGGCGATTAGCCATAACATCTTGCGTATGGCATTGAATCGAGAAAGATCGAAAAAGGCGCAAAGAAATCTATGCACCTCATCTCTAGCCTCATATCTCAGTATCTGCAGTTCCCTTGCTAAGGGAGATATATCGTTGAAGGCTGCAGGGAGGACTAGGTCATCCTGAGAAACCAAGGAAGAAGTTGGCGGGAACGGGGGCTTATATGCTAGCGATGCGATCTCCTTGCTGGATTTATCCATTTAGAATATGGTAGAATGACAGGTGCGGGAAAAAATTGGAGTTGTAGTAAATTGGTCTTTTGAAAGCTTGTCCAAGGAGTTAAGAGGATGCGGAGCATGCCAAGAGTGCCAATGACTTGTAATTTATGGTTTATGGACTCGCCAATGTTAGAAAGCTGACCAGACTATGACTCCAAGCTTATGCAACAACGCGTGCCCTCTTACGTTGCCTGGTCGCGCATATTAGACTGTGATGGTCTCTATATTGCAAATATGACATAACACTTTCAGACCAGCTGATTTTAATTGAGCTATAGTGTGTGCATGTCGCAGTTATGACATAATTTGTAGAGTTGAATATAGAGGCATCCTGTCCATTCTGGTCCAAGCTTGCTTGAACTGACAAACATTCAATTGGACTGGGGATATCAGGGACTAGAGAGCACCCACTAGCCCATAACTGCATCATAAGCTTAACACAGTTTAGGTAGCGCCTACGCACTATATCTGTCATGATGCTATAACAATGATAATACCCCGCAGATGGAGGCAATAGTATGCTTAGGGTCAAGGTGAAGTCTATATCATTGATAACCACGGAAGGCAGGATCTTGGGGTCAGATCGAGTAGTTTTATGGCTATTTTGCATTTCGCCGAGAATAAGGGTCATTTCTGAGCCAGAATAAGTCGTTGGGATGCAGATATGAGGTGCCCCTGAACGAATAGAGATGGCTTTTCTGAGTCTAATCCCCGACCCTCCACCGATAGAAATAACGCAGTCGGCTGACATAGAGTCAAGAAAGGCGATTCCTTTTTCAGTTACCCTTGGTGTGCCAGAAATAAGGCATGAGCGTTTATTCCGACCCAAACCTTGTATCTAGGTATAGGTGCGCTGGGGCTCGCGACAGTCCTTACCACTAATGCTAGACGCGTGTTAACAGGGGTATGTAATTGGTTAATTGATAAGATCATCTACCCTGCACTAATAACTGTGATCTTTGTTATTATATTAATTTAAATAAAATAGTTTCAATACTATCTAATGATTATAAGAGAAAAATAAACTCAATATTCACTTATTGTCTTTATCTTTAGCTTTAACCTAGACTTTGCGGTCGACATTCTCCTGCTCAAGAGTCGTTGGTATGTCAGTGTTGAAGACCTTGGACTTGGCAGGCTCGTCCACAGTTACGTCTGCTGCCTCTCCATCAAAGATGACAGCAATCTCCTCTAAGGCTTTACCCTTAGTTTCGAGGGACCAACCGTAGGCGATGAAACTCTCGACAATGAGGACAGCAACGTAGACGAGGTAGTAACGCCACCCAATGCTGTCTAATCCAACAGGGTTGACATACTGGGTGACGAAAACAGCACATTTCGTCGCAAGAACATATACACCCATTCCCTTCGCCCGGATTGAGTACGGGAGAACCTCAACTGAGTATGCCACTGGGAGAGGCGAGAAAGCCATGCAGTAGAAGATCTCATAGACGAAGATTAGAGCCATCACCGCAACACCGGCAGACTTGGCCTCCGTGGCGGCAAAGCGTTCCGATGCGATGGTCCATCCTGTAAAGACAAGCAACATGCCAACTGTAGAGATTCGGAAGAGAGGACGGCGACCAACGCGATCGACGAAGCAGGCGCTGGTGAGAGCGAGGGCCCAGTTCCAAATGTTGATGAGACCGTTAACCAGGGCTTGTGTCTTCTTGTTCGTGATGCCGACAGTGTCCATGACTCGAGAGAGATCTGCACAGTCATCAAGTCAGCCACTGATCCGTCAGATTGTGACTGATGAAGTCGACTTACAGTAAGAGATCAATCCATTTCCAGACCATTGAGACATTAGACCCATGCAGATGACGAGGAACATCCTGTAGCGGTTACCCTTGGTGCTGACCATAGACTTCCAAGTAGTTTGACCAGATACTGCGGACTGTCAGTAAAGTATGACAGAGCGGCAGCGAGCGACCTACACTTCTCTTGCTCAATCGCGGCTCGAATCTCTTCGTATTCCAGCTCTACTAGTTCCGTCTTGACACCTTCTCCATGGTACCTCGTAAGAGCTTCGAGGGCCTCTTCACTGCGATCGTTCGAGATGAGCCATCGTGGGGATTCGGGGAGGAACCAGACAGTCGATAGCTGGATGAGACTGGGTGCCATCTGAAGCAGGGAGGGGATTCTCCATGACCATGTGCTGGGGATTACTCTAGTGCCATAGGTGATCCAAGCAGCTGCAATAGAGCCCAGGAACCAACTAGACAAGTCAGCAAAGTCAAAGGACAAGCAGCAAAGATTGACTTACCAAGTGTTGCAGATAGGCTGATCAATGCGACTTGGGGAATGTTATGGTGCCAGTAATTGACGATGACAGCCGAGACAGTGACCTCAATCGGAACACCAATAGCGAACTGATACCAATAGTTCCAAGCAAGAGCGAAACCAAGGGCAGGGTCGACGAAACGGGCAGCAAAGATGGGGACAGGGCCGGGAATTGGTAGCCATGATGCCATCTCACCAACACTATTCAGCAACAAAAGGCGCAATGGGCGTGGAACAGATGCTGCCAAGCGACATGATAGCGCTCATGAGTCCAAGCTGAGATCCGCGTGGGTTGTCAAAGAAGTCATCCCAGTAGGAGACAGTCTGCAGAGAGTTCATCATACTTCCATCATATCCAGAGGTTGCATATGACACAACACATGCTGGGAAGAGCAGGAAATAAAGATGTCTCCGCGCAGCTGACTTGTACCAGCTTGGAGACTCGTTTGAGAGCTCAGATATGCGCGAAGGCTTGTAGGCTGCATCGGTGGTACCCTGCTGGCGGGCTTGCTTTGCGAGCAAGTCCTGCTTTGGGGCCGGAAGACGATTTCGAAGAAAGTTCATTGCGAAGGATCAATCCAAAGGAAATGTCGGTGTTGATGAACGGGATACTGGGGATAAGAGCAAGTCACCTTGCATGGTTGGTTGTCTTATATATGTGTTTGTGATGTGATAAAAAACCGGGAGTGAGAGACTTGCTTTTGCCTATATTGTCTGCCAACCTAGAGTGCACCTGGTTAGCATCCGAAAACTCGGGTGTCATTCACCCCATCAATTCGATAGCGTTGCAGCTAAATTTTGCGGGGTCGAGACCAAATTTCTGGGGGAACTCCGCATATTGCTCATGGGGATCGTTCCATGTGTCGGGTCATGCAACGGTAAACTCATCGGGCAACTGTGAAGTCTTTGCATCACCAGAGAATTGCTCACAGTCATGAGTGAGATGCTGCGGAGACGGAGGATCGAGATGGACCAATCATGGCGTCTCGGGGGAGCTAAATCATTGCCCCTACGTATTTCACGACTCGCGTTCCACTTTGAGAATATCGGGGTTAGAATTTAGCTGCCCCGAAGCGCTATGATTGGCTCGCCTCCTCTACAACTTGGTTTCGGGGCAAGGAATTCACTCCCCCGCGAGGTATGTTGATGCTCAAGAGAAGTTTGTTTATCCTCGGTAATCCACGGTGTCCTCATGAGCTAACATCATTGGTATGATCATGAGATGTGCAAAGTGGACATACTCCGGGGGAGTATATACCATGGGGTATTTAGGAGAAGTCCATGCGCGCCCTTTCTGGATTGCTTGCACTATTGTTGACCAATTCACCGGCTGCTGACTTCAATCATGACTACCGGAATACTAAAGACAGACTGTGATCGCATTGTCGACGCAAACGGCGATGCAGTACTCTTGCGCGGTGTAAGTTCTCATACCCATGCTCACTGTCATGATGTATTGCAAATGGCGACATACTGACACCGTGACCACAGACTGCCCTCGGCGGCTGGATGCTTATGGAGAACTTCATGAATGGCTTCCCTGGACGAGAACACCAGATCCGAGCAGCGCTCCTCAAGGTGCTTGGCCAAGAGAAGCACGACTTCTTCTTCGACAAGTTCCTCGAATATTTCTTCGGTGAAAAGGATGCTGAATTCCTTGCTTCATTGAACTTCAACTGCCTGCGATTATGTCTCAATTACAGACACTTTGAAGATGACATGAACCCATTTGTTATCAAGGAAGAGGGTTTTAAGCATGTTGACCGAGTCATCAATCTCGTAAGTCGCAAGAACTTTACTTATCGCCGGCTGTTAACGTAAATAAAATCGCAGTGCGCCAAATATGGTATCTACACTATCCTCGACCTTCACGCCCTACCTGGTGGACAAAACCAGGATTGGCACTGCGACAACCCGACCGGATATGCCGCCTTTTGGGACCACAAACACTTCCAAGACCGAGCGATCAACCTGTGGGAACATATTGCCCGAAGATATAAGGGAAATCCATGGGTTGCTGGTTACAATCCCATGAACGAGCCTGCTGACTCTGAGTGGAGTCGCCTGTTGGCATTCTACGACCGTATCGTGCCGGCAATCAGGAATGTCGATCCTGACCATATCCTATTCTTGGAAGGCAACACGTGAGCATCATCCACTTGAGTCAATCTTCTGCAGACGTACTGACGACAGCCTCGACACAGATTCAGCATGGACTTCACAGGCTTCGACAGAGTATGGGACAACTCGGTATACGCCATCCATGACTACTGTGGTTTTGGGTTCCCGAACAGAATCGGTAGATTCCAAGGTACAAAAGAACAGGAGGGCTACATTCGTAGAATGTACGATCGCAAGGTGGAGTTCATGAAGAAGCACAACGTGCCAATCTGGAATGGTAAGTTTCATTGGGCCCTTTTGATGACCTAAGCTGACCTCTGCAGGTGAATTCGGTCCCATCTACGAACGAAAGGAGTACAACCCAGACTGGGAAGTCCAGAACCAAGAGCGATACAATATGCTGGATCGACAGATGGCTATTTACACTTCTGAGAGCATTGGTAGGTCACCCGAAAATTCATTCCATCAATAGCACTAACACAGCTCAGCATGGTCGATCTGGGCATACAAAGACGTCAACGTCATGGGCATGACCCATGTCTCCCCAGACTCTGCTTGGCTCAAGCTTCTCGGACCCATCATCAAGAAGAAACGTGATCTCGCTGTGGACTCGTGGGCTTACGACGATGCACATCTTCAAGACGGCCTCTTCGGTCCACTACACCAGTGGTTTGAAGATAACGTCCCAGCACAATACTCCAAGAAGTACCCCTGGCAATGGCGCATGCACATGCATGTCTTCCGAGGCATTCGAGGAATTACCATGGCCGAGTATATGATCCCTGAATGGGCAGACTACTTCAAGGGCAAGAGCTTTGAGGAACTGGACGAACTCGCTGCAAGCTGGAAGTATGAGAATTGCATGCAGAGAGGACAGTTGAATGAACTTCTGAAGACATATGCGCCCATGAAGGCCGGTGACAGGAGGCTGGAAGGAAAAGTCATTGAATCAGAAGGTACTGCAAGTGATGTGCCCTCTAAGGAGGCATCTGTCTCAGGTGTTGGCATCTTTGAGCTGTCGCCGGAGGAGAAGCTGAAAGCTGAGCTGAAGAAACAACAACACCCGCAAGCCCAACCTGTACCTGTCGCAGCATAGGCTTGCCATTAGACATACCATGTAGCCAGTTTTAGTATAATACAAAAAGCAAGTAATATCGATATCCGTATACAAAGTCAGCTTAGACATGGGAATGCGAGTCGAGTAGTCATTTATCATTCCTCGTGTCTTACTATTCTATTTCTCCGAGCCACATCAAGCCTCTCTAGTATTTCGATATGCCATGAAAACTCAGCCACACTCTGGCTGAATCGAGCGAGGTTCCTCTTTCCACCCAGAATTACATCCTCCACATCGTCGGGCAGTAGATCCTTGAATATCGGAAAGATCGTCGCAACCATCAGGATGATAGTCATAGTAAAGGTACTTGAAAAAAAGGGACATGGTTAGTAATAGCCAAAACAATAGCGGTAGGATCACTCACACCATCCCAGTAGGGAACAAACATGTCAAACTATTTACCGTCTGGACATCAAATACCTTGATAAACCCCATGCATCCATCCAAACAAGACTTGGATCGTTTAAGAACTGCGTCTTTGCAAGGATGGGATTCGAAGTTGTCGATATTGAGAACAATGAATTCGATGAAAGGCCTGTGTATAATGTATTGGCCTGCATAGTATCTCCCCTTGAGTCTCAAGATGTTCCATGAGTTATTGCCGACTGGGATGCCCTGAATACGCGCTGTTGGCGATTGGAGACTTGCAGGAGAGCTTGTATCAGCCCCTGTCATTGGGACATCTTGAGACGGGTTGCTAAGGAGGAACTCGGGTAGGTTGCGGTATATGGCAGAGTGATGCGACCAGAGATCTTCCGATATTCTGAGCAGCCAGGATGCGTAGTTTGATCGTCTTGTCCGGAACTGCTCCTTGTCATCGTAAACAACACTGTTAACAGTGTTCAGAAAGCGTCTGATGGCTGAGTTTGTGGTTATTTGAAACGCGACGAGCTCTTCCTGGCTCCTTATCGAGTTTGCTTCTGATGACTCTGGTACGGATGGCGAGATAGGGTGGTTTTCAGCAGTAAAGGCTGGGTATGGGATTTTGTCTTCATATCTTGCTATACCAGATGGTGACACAACTGATATCTCAGATATGAAATCACATTCGTATATGAAGGATATCCAGTACAAGCGACGGAAGCCATCAGAGATACTCTCGTTCTTTGCTTGTAATTGCGCCATGCTCTCGCACTTGACAGCCGTTGCGTGCGCCCAGTGAAAGGCTTCTGCTACTGCACCCGACGCACCCATGTAGATGCTAAATCGTCAGTTATTTCTATAAGGCGTGGGATGGCGGCTCACCTTGCAAGCATATTGGCCTGAGCAGCTTCTAATGACATATCAGTGGAGACGTAGCCAAGTATCAACCTTGCTTTGCACCATAATTCGCTTCTCAGCTGATCCTCAGGAATGTTTGAGCTGTTTGAGAAGGGTTGACTGTATCTACGGTTCTTTCCGATGCATATGTCAGACTGCCCACTTGAACTCAGTAATGCCAGACAAAGGACCACAAGAAGCAGGCCGTATTGCGGCATATCAACCGTTGCTGTCTCATCATTTCCGTAAACCTCTCTCGCTGTTACCATCTCGAAGATATTGAGAATATTGCTCTTTGACAGCAGAGGGAAGAAAATGTTGACTTTTGTAAAATAGAGGTGAATCAAGTCGTGCAGTCGTGCTATACTATCGTCACGAGACGAGCTAAAGTATGAGCTATCGTAGAGCTTCCACGAGGAAAGAGGCTGCGAAGTTGTTGAGGGATGCTTGCTGTTCTGCTGCTCTTGAAAGAAGACTTCAGTTGCATCTGCATAGCTCGGCAAGTCCTGTTGATCTGTGCTGTTCTCTGACAGAAGAGCCTGGACCAAGCTCCATG
>NC_030993.1:162334-178580 GCF_000149955.1 Fusarium oxysporum f. sp. lycopersici 4287
TTCCGCATCGACATTTTGTGAAGCGCAGAGGCCGCATCTTGCGATAAGCGAGCGTCACAGCGTGTCTTGCGCATGCGGCAGTTTACTTATGCGTTGTATCACTCGTCTACGATGGGGGAATTGATTGTATGACATTCTGATGGGGGAGGAAGCTGATGTTGATAGGGCAAGAGTTCAAGAGTCTGGATCTGGTGGTGGTGAGGATTGAGCAGGCGGTCAGAGCTGGCAGAGAACCAGAAGGGTTAGCAGTTGCCGCCAAAGACTACTATGTAAGCTGTAGAGCATATAAGTCTTTATTTGAATTAGTGGCAATGAGAAAGAAGTTATTGTATGATAACCAACGCTGATTAATATGGTTGTTCTTGCTGGCCAGGATATGAGAAAAGATATGACTCACGGGTGTATTTGGGGGATGATGTAACAAGGTTATGGACCAGGTCCAAGGCTGCTGCGATTGTATCTGTGATAGGGAAGTGCCAAAAGCTTGGATGAGGTTATTGCAAACAAGTTTGATGCTTTTATCTTTATTCATTGACGTCTCTGCCGAGGCTGGTCTAGACTCAGCCTGTCGTGAAACTATAAAGCAGGGCTCTTTTCAAGACACACGGTTGTCGTTATATGCGAGGCGGTTACTGCTGTAACGCGTATCTGTAATTACCCCGTTCAAACTCGCGCCGAGAATCCGCTCCCTCACAGCCTTAAAGCCCCTTAGGTTCTCGCTGGAAATAAAGTACGCGGCTAGACCAGTAACATGCGCCGCTGCCGCGCTCGTGCCAGATTCATACTTCATTCCATTATCAACATAGTTCCAGGCGCTAGCGATGTGAGCACCTGGGGCGAACATATCAACACAGCGGCCGTAGTTGGAGAAAGGAGCACGGCAGTCATCGGGGCCACTTGCAGCGACTGTGATGGCAGTATCGGCTGAGGCAGGGGAGAAGGCACCGGCGAAGGTGGCGTGGTTCCCTGCTGCAACAACCACTGTGATCCCAGCATCAGTAGCATTCTTTACCGCAAAGTTGACACTGGCATTGTACAGACCGCCTACAGATACGTTGATGACGCTCCTGTCAGCAATACCTTTCGCAATGGCGTCATTAGTAGCCCAACTAATGCCCTGTCGGATCCATAGCATGTTACTTCTGCCGCTTTTGCTTACCACCTTGACCGAAATCATGGTGCAACTCTTAGCCACACCATACGTTTTCCCTCCGATAATTCCTGCGATATGAGTGCCATGGCCTGATTCATCGTCATCTGGTGACCCTAAGACGAAGTTTGCTCCCCGGAAAGCTCGGCCAGAGAATTCGGCATGTGAGAAATTGATGCCAGAGTCAACAACGTAGACATATGCGCCGGAGCCCGCGGTTGCATCGTAGCGGTATCGGCGTAAACCGTCATTTCTGGCATGAACTTGGGAGATCCGTGCGAGGTTCCAAGGGGCATCGAGCTGTAATTTAGATCTACGCGTTACTTCAGGGCGGTGAGCAATGGCTTCCGAGGTATCGGGTCGCCGTCGTGGACCAAGTATCTTTCTCGACACCCGTAGACTATTCTCTGTTAATATGTAGTCCAACGCTTGCTGTAGACGGGACTTACCATCTCAATGGTAGTTCTGGAATACCATGTTTTCCGGTCATCTTGGATCTCCTGCTTCTCGACATTACATGGTGTAGTGGACTATTGTATAACAATGGAGCTTTGGGGGGAAGGTTGCGACAGCTTCTTCTATACCAAGAATATTTATAAGGTTGGCTGTGGTTGAGTTATTACGAAGTTTTTTAGAGTAACCTTTTAAGACTTTATCTTTATTATAGAGCTGATGTATATTATTTGACTTTTAGAAGCAGTTAATGTCGGGTGCAAAAAACTGATATTGTGTTGCGTGAAACTATTAACTTTCATATATGAACCTTGTCAGATGCCTTGATGACAAAGATCAAAAAGGAATAAATATAACTTTAAACTAAAACTTTGGTTATTCCACCCCATAAAGCTTATAGATAGCTCTATTATGTCCCGATTTATAACCAGGTTTTATAAAGTTAACAGAGACAGATTTAACAAGATGGAAAGGTTTATCTGCTTGGGCATGTCAAACGATACAATTTAGACACAGGAACTTTACAATTGAGCTTGGGCTATGGACGAGATTCAGCAAGATAATGTATCGTGATCTTGCCATATGTGTTAGCAGCCTAAAGCTTAACCTTATGGGCAGCAATCGATCAAGTAACTACAGCAAGATCATGGGAGTCATGAGTAACCTAAACCCGGTGAGCTCGCTTGCCTTACAAGTTGCAGTCAAGTTCGGAGCAAATGTACATGATCATTTGCAATAGCAATGACTGGAGTATTGACTAGCTCCATTATATTGAAACAGACCTCAGAGGACATTGGTGATGCCGCTGCGTGAAGCGATCGGATCTCCAATGTAGATTCGAGCCTGACTAATCTCCAGGCCACAGCGCCAGACCCATCGGAGTTCCTCCGCTCAAACAGCTTACCCCAAAACGGCTCGACACCAAGCCTATAAAATATTCCAACAGCATCTCACGGCCGTCATCTTCAGCCAAGCTATACATAACCTCCAACAAAATGAACTTTTATCCACCGCCACCCGTGATCAAAGCAGAGGTTTATCTGCGCATCCCAGACGACAAGCGTTGTTTAGGCCAAGAGTCAGAATGGCGCGGGGGCTTTGCGGGGTCGTTCCAGCACATCTTTCTCGAAGGTCCAGTCGTCGACAGCGCTGGGAATCTCTATGTCGTGGATATTCCGTACGGTCGCATTCTCAAGATTGATAGCGAGAAGAATGTTACTGTTGCGTGCACTTGGGATGGCGAGCCGAATGGGCTCGTGGGGACGGCCAACGGGGATTTGTTGGTGGCGGACTACAAGCAGGTATGGACAACTCGTGTCTGAGTTTATGAGTGACGCTGATTATAACAGGGCATATTGTCATTTAATCCTGAGACAGGCAAGATTGGTCCAAAGTTGACGAGAAAGAATCTCGAGCGATTCAAGGGCCCGAACGACTTAATCGTTGACTCAAGGGGCAACCTTTACTTCACCGACCAAGGCCAGACCGGCATGACAGATCCAACTGGTCGCGTCTACCGTTTATCGCCTGATGGGAGACTTGACACTCTGCTTGACAATGGTCCCTCACCCAATGGTCTCGTCCTCTCACGAGACGAGCGCTTCCTCTACGTCGCCATGACACGGGCAAACCAAGTCTGGCGCCTACCCCTACACGCAGATGGCACTACCTCCAAAGCCGGCGTGTTCTTCCAGTCTTTCGGCAACGCAGGTCCTGATGGTCTTGCCCTCGACGAAGAAGGCAATTTGTTCATCTGTCATCCAAGTCTTGGTTCAATCTTTGTGGTGGATACACATGGAGTACCCAAGGCTCGAATTGTTAGTGGATCGCCTGGAATCAATCTGACAAATTGCTGTTTTGGAGGACCGGAGCATAAGACCTTGTATATTACTGATAGTTTGGAGGGGAATATTCAGACAGTGGCGTGGCATTGCCGGGGAGCGGTGGCTGCGCCGTCACTGAAACAACGCAAAGAGCAGTAAACAATGATTAATTTGAACTTGGACCGGCTAATGCCTTGCTTGTGACTACCATAACGCGACTTGATAGCCATAGCTCTTGTATCATCGACCCAAATAGGCGCAGAGACATCAGATAGATGATTCCCTCATGATTTCATTATTGTTTCTCCAGCCACAGCTTCAAGTTCAAACCAGTATACCGGCGGTCATCTTCACACTTCGCTGGGACTTTACGCGTTGGTCTCACATCATCATCACTGCAAATCTCTCTGCCAGTCGGCCTAAGACTTCATGGACGCAAAATTATCTCCGACAAACGCGGACCAAAATCCACTAACTCAACCTGCTCCGTCAAGCTGCGGCCTTTCTCCAGGGCTTTTCCCGATGTAACACAATCTTTGACTCGTGACGAGGGGTACCTCAGCTTCGTCAGCAACTTCCTCAAATCTACGCTCCGAAACCTGTGCCGGGCCCAGCCCGATGGCACTAGGACATGCTCCGACGACAACACTTTGACTCCACGCTAAACAAGGGGCCCACCCCAAGTTCTGGGGAAGTTTGGATCTCGGGGAACCAAGATCATCCCCGCCTTTTTCTCCGCGACGTGAGCGTTGCATTTTTCTCCACGCTTCTACCGTTTGGAGTCGGCGACCCCCGTTGACTCTCTGGGGAAGGTTTTCCGCCAGGCTGGGCAGGATATATTGCACCCCCTTTTCTCCTCTACACGATCTTCTTTCCTCAGTTTCAAGCTCTTGTCTGCATCCCTCTCATTCTCCTACCTTCACCCGTGGCAATAATCACAATTCACAATGGCAAGACCGAATATGATCAAGGCCACGAGACGGGCCATCAAAGATAGTCCCAAGGAGATCTTCAACAGGTATCTTCTCTTTTGTACATGCATTTGGAGTTTCTCTGGTGTCGCCAAGGGTTTCGATGAAGGTTAGTCTGACATCCATCCGCTGCCAACGCCAACTAATCACTTGGCATTTGAATAGGAAACATCGCCTCCCTCGTCATCATGGAGGTTTTCAAAGAGCGTTTCGGAATCGATAAACAGACCGATCATCAATATGCAAACACCAAAGGCTGGATCGTGGCTATCGCTACGGCTGGTGCAGTCTTTGGATGTTTGGGTTGTGTTTGGCTCACCCAGCGTCTGGGACGAACGCGTACCTTTCAGTTCTTCACTGTTGTCTACATGGCTGGTATCTTTGGTCAGACATTTAGCAATGGAAACCTTGGAGCCCTTTATGCCACTCGTGTCATTTCTGGTATTGGTATTGGCGCGACAACTGTCTTGCCTTCGGTCTACATCGCAGAGGTATGACTTCCCTTCTTACTCTGTAGCATCTCCAATTGACGAGTAACTCTGTTCAGATTTCGCCCCAGCCTATCCGCGGTCTCTTAACCCTCCAATACACCTGCTGTCAACAGCTCGGCGTCGTCTTCGGCTTCTTCTTCAACTACGGTGTCACCAAGTACCACGCCGGAACAAACCTCCAATGGCAGCTCCCTACCGCACTTCAGCTCATTCCCGCCCTCATCTGGGGCGTCGGCACATTCTTCACTCCGGAGACTCCCCGCTTTTTGCTCAGCCAGAATAAGAGAACAGAGGCGCTTGCTACTTTGTCTCGCTTCCGAGGGCTTCCAGAAGATCATCCTTATGTTCAATCTGAGTTTCAAGGTATTGAGAGTCAGCTGAACCATGAGATTGAAATTGTTTCTGGTGCCAATACTTGGGACTTGATCAAGGAGACCTTCACAGATCTCTCCAACCGACGACGCTTTGTTCTCATGTTTGCTTGCCACGTCTTTGGACAGTGGTCCGGTGCCAATGCCATCACTCAGTACAGCCCTACTATTTTTGGCTATCTTGGTATTGAGGGCACTGAAGCTCGCTTCCTGGCAACTGGGTGCTACGCCATCTTAAAGTTTGTTTCTGTTCTCGTCTTCTCCGTGTTTGTCATCGACTTCATCGGCCGACGTCGATCTCTCATGACCGGTATCACCATGCAGATCTTCACTCTGGCTTTTGTCGGTGCTTACCTCAAAGTCACCAATGGCTGGACTCCCGAGAAGATTGAGGCTAGCTCGTCTGCCATGGCAGCTAGTCGCGCAGCCATTGCGGCCATCTACATCCACGCCATCGCTTGGTCCATCGGCTGGTTCTCCATCCCTTACCTTGTCTCGGCCGAAGTCTTCCCTCTGAGAATTCGTTCTATCAACGTGTCCATCCTCATGGCTGTTCATTGGGCCATGTACTTTGGCTGCTCACGAGCTATGCCTTCTCTGTTGGCAGCGACCCAGCGTTATGGCGCTTTCATGTTCTTCCTTAGCATTTGTACTATCTCTCTTGTTTATGTCTACTTTGCTATGCCTGAGACCTCTGGTCGATCGTTGGAGAGCATGGACAAGTTGTTTGAGAGACCCTGGTACACGGTGCATAAGATTGCCTACCCTACTGCTGATGATCTGAAGCCTGCAGCACGAGAGATTATTGAACCTGAGATGAAGGATCAGGAGTCTGTGGTCTCGAAACATGTCGAGAACAGATACTAAGTGTTGAAAATGAAGAGTTTGCAAGATTAGATGATTATAGTTAGGCTTTATGTTGATGGTGTTGTAAATAAAGTCTCTTGGCTTCAGCAAAAATACATGTCTTACATGAATGTCAAACTTAACCTGTTCCTATTCTGGCGAACAATTTGCGGGGCAAAGCACGTGATAGCTCCCCTCTATTTCTGTAGGCTTCTCATTATTGGAGCATTTATACCAAGCCGCCCCCAGACTTCTCCTCCAACACCCCAGGTCTCGCTCCAACCAATCACGTAGGGAAGAGGATGTCGCGTCTCCCAAGACTTCCAGCGTGTCAATCTTGCGCACAGAAAAAGACAAAGGTCGGGTTTAGTAACAGTAATATTCTTCATACAAATTACTGACTGGAAAATCCCAGTGTGACAATAATAGGCCAAAGTGCTCTCTTTGCACACGCAATGGCCTGGAATGTCTCGTCTCGTGCACTGACTCCAACACTAGTGGCCAGTTGTCGAGAGCGTGGGTATCTCACCATGCCTCGTCTTGCCTATTCTGACAGATAATTACAACACAGCATGATCGACGAGCTTGAGCGAAAAGAGCAAGAATTGTACAACAGGCTTCAAGAACTCGAGTCGGTCGCAGTCGCCGACCCAAGCACCGTGGATACCTCAAGTCCAGATGACAGGCATACTGTGAGATCCATAGCAGCGTCATCGCCCGCTACACGCGAAGGAGCCAGCTTGAGGTATGCGTCCATGGTGATAATAAGCTTGGATTGATTCAGTTAACATATGTCGATAGCTTCATCGCACACCTATTCTCAGACGCAAATTGGAGAAAGTCGCATGCCACGTTGCTGAGAACACTGGCAGATGCACACGGTACCGATGAAGTCTCGATAGCCCCATGCTCTTTGCCATCCGCAGTAGAGACACAGATGTTGTTCGATAAATAGTCAGTTGAACGTACCCAATCTCTAGTCATCAACTAACGGTACTGCAGCTTGAGTTGGGCGCACATACAAAACCCATTTCTCCTCCGTAGAAGTGTCTGGGCACTGCATCAACGCCTCTTCAATGGTCAGGGCACTCCACGAAAGCATCCAGCCATGACCTGTTCAGAGCTTTCATGATTTGTGCCATTGGGGCAGTTCTGCCTTACCGCAACAAGCTACACCATCGCCATCCAGAAGCATACTATAATGCAGCTCTACAACACCTGGGTGCCGAATTTCTGACTCGGGGCCTAGATTCTGTTCAAGACTTATTGCTGATATGTAGATTTGGCATCTACCATCCCATTGGTACGTAAAGCCTGACCTCGACCATCAGTACCATGCTGATTGAATGACAGGCACTTCCATTTGGGACGTTGTTCGGCTTTGCGGACGTCTCTGTATTGAACTTGGGCTCCATAATGGTACCGATATCCGAGGCGATCTACTACAAACACAGCTCAGAAGGAGAATATTCTGGCAATTCTATTTGATCGATCGGTACAGCTCAACAACTCTGGATCGTCCATTTTTGATCGACGACGCGGATATCGAGACAAAGTTTCCAGTTGAAGTCAGCGACGAGGAACTCGAAGCCGCCAGTCAGGATGTTCAAAGCCTCGATTCCTTGAACTTTACTCGCGAGCCTAATGTGCAGAATGAAATGACCGTCTTCTTTATCTCTGTGCGGCTGAGACAGATATCGTCACATATACAGACCGAGTTCTCCAAGCTGAGGCGGAAGATCTCCAATACCAGGTCGAAGCACTTACTCGCGGGTCACGTCCATGTTGTCATGACGAAACTGTTAAGGGAATTGAAAGACTGGAGAAGCAGAAATCCCATCCTACAAGAGCCGAGTTGCCTCTACGAAACACAAGAGTGGTATGACTTGCTAATTGCCCGCGAGAGATTATCTGTCCTCCGTCGCGCAATTGATCTAGTCCCAAAAGTCAATGGATCTCCACCAAAAGAGATCTTGACAGTCTTTCTCGGATCTGCGCTGGAGACTATTGAGAGATATCACATCATATGTCAGAAACGAGAGATGATGACACATACACGAAGCTACTTCCATATGCTCTTCACGGCTGGGTTGTCGGTCATGTACTGCATATCTGTATCCAAGAAGATTACTCAGGAAGACATGCGCGCATCTTATCAAGGTCTGCTCCGTTGCCAAGAGCTATTGAATAGCGTCGCACGACAACTCCCGGATGCTAAAAGCTATGTCTCCGTCTTTGAAGCTCTGCACCGAGATGTATCACAAAGGCTATGGCCCAACGTGCGAGATATGTCTGTAGGTCTCCCGGTTGATCCAGCTTTGGGTTTCCCGAACGATATCAGCAACTTTAATGGACGAAGTTTCTCTCCGGACCTCGGCACAAGTTCTTTACCCAATACCTTGGGAAACATGCCGGACTTTTCCACAAATCGCCAGTTTTTTGACCAGGGCTTGCAGACGAGGACGGGTCTGCTGGACCCTGTAAGCCAGTTTGCTGTTCCAGGGCAAGATGGGAATGAAATATCTGAGGAATATCAGGATGGATCGTCGGTCAATTGGGCGCTGCTCAACTACGATTCGTTATGGAATATGGAGTCTGCGCTCGGTCAATATGTTTATGGAGATCCTACGAATCCCAGTGTATGGGACGGCTTTGAGTTTTAAAGAAGGGCATGATATAAGACAACTTGGTACCATTAATCGTGTATTCTTTGTGAACAATCTATAACTAAAGACAAATTCTGCTATCTTATGGATTGTTGAGAGCAAACTCCAACAAATACCTCGCTGCCGCCATTCCTGTCTGCATCTGAGTCTCCGCCGTCGCAGCTCCAATATGAGGCGTACTAACAGCTCCAACCTCCCAAAGTGAGTGATACCTCTTATAACTAGGGGGTTCCTCCTCGTGACAGTCAAGACCAGCACCCCAGATGAGTCCTTCAGACAATGCGCGCTTGAGATCATCCTCGTTGACGATACCTCCGCGTGCGGTGTTGATGACGATAGCTGTTCGCTTCATCCTCTTCATCTCAGAATAGCTAATGAGGTCTCTTGTTTGTGGGGTAAGAGGCATGTGAACGGTGATGACGTCTGAAGACTCCAAAACCTCTTCAACAGAGCTGGCTCGCTGATGAGGAATGTCGGCCCATGCATCGGCGGGGAGGAAGGGATCATAAGCAATAACATCTGCCTCAAAAGCGCCTCTGAAGATACTTGCGACGCATTTGCCAATATTGCCCATGCCAAGGATGCCAATTGTCTTGCGATGTAGAATCAAACCAGAGCATTTCTCCTTGGGTACAAGAATACCCGAAGACTGCTTGGCAACAATAGAGCCAACCTGACGAGCAGATGCAGTAGCGAGAGTCAGTACAAGCTCAGCGACTGCTCTTGCATTAACACCAGGAGTGTTGAAGATCTTGATCCCACGTGCAGCGCAGGCATTAGCATCAATCTTATCAATACCAACGCCCTGCTTGCCGATGGCGATCAAGTTAGGGCAGGCCTTGATGTCCTCTGCAGTCAAGCGAGAGGATCTCATGAGGAGGTAGCGTGCTTCTTGCCTCCATTGGCTGTGCTTGGGGTTATCGGGAGTAATGGCGTTGAAGTTCTCTTGGCAGTATGCCATAACTTGAGGGTGGAATGAGTCCATAACATAGACTGTTGGCTTCCCAGAGGGAAGAGTCTCTGGTGGAGTGTCTGTTACAGCACTTGGTGCCATGGTGAATGAGATGAGAGTATTGAGATGCAAGGTGATGTTTGTGGGGTAGAGTTTGGTGTTTGGAGAACAAGAGTCTAAGTCTTCACGTCTTGCACTTTTATGTATCTCCCTCAAGGCGAATTCCAGCGCCTCTGGCTCCCGCGGGATCCAACCGGTGAATCATTTCTCTCTTCTGTTTCGTTTTACGGCATCCGTTATCCGTAGGTATCATGCCGATGTGAGGTGGACAATGTCCGATGACTTTTCGGGGTCGTATGCGGCCCCGCTCCGACCCCACGATCTTCTCGGCTCCAACAATCGGCTTCCGTCCTAGAATTGAATGGAGGCAATTGATGGGGAACGAGATCGGACGCGGAGAAGGACTTATCCAGTATCTGACTCTTAAGGAAGAAATATGACTCTTTACGATCATGAAGAGGTGTATATTAATATGCGGGAGAAACCACCTTGCCCGCTTCTATCCTCATCAATCACCAGCATCCCCAATCCCCAATCCCCAATTCCCACTATCACCTACTCCAATACACCAGATCAAGCTCCCTGTTTATTCTATCACCCCAATCAACTCGCAAAATGGCTGCACCTATTCCCCACCCCATGCGAGAGAAGCTTCTCCGTGATGAAGTCGCCTACACTATGAGCATCAAGCTCGTCAAGTCCATCGAGATAGCCGGCATGGCCAAGACAGCTGGCTACGATGGCATTCTCGTAGACATGGAGCACTCCTCCTTTGATCTTGAGACGACAAACCAACTATGTGTCGCTGCTCTCTACGCTGGCATCTCCCCTATCGTCCGAGCCCCCAGCAAGGATCCCTTCTTCGTCTCAAGAATTCTCGACGGCGGTGCTCTTGGAATTATCGTTCCTCACATCCGTTCTGTACAAGACGCTCAAGATGTCGTCAACGCAGCCAAGTTCCAGCCCATTGGTCACCGTTCCTCCACCAACGGTCTCCCCCATCATCAATTCCGCTCCATCCCCGCCAAGGTCTCCAACCCCGTCACAAACGCCGCTACCATGGTCATCCCCATGATCGAGACCCTTGAAGCTCTTGAGCTAGTCGATGAGATTGCCGCTCTTCCGGGCGTTGACTCTCTTCTCATTGGTACCAATGACTTGACTGCCGAGATGGGTATTCCCGGAGATTACGAGAACCCACGTGTTACTGAGGCTTATGAGCGTACTATTGCTGCGTGTAAGAAGCATGGAAAGTGGCTGGGTGTTGGTGGTCTTCATGCTCGTCTTGATCTTGTTGAGAAGTTCTGCAAGATGGGAGCTCGTTGGGTCATGGCTGCTACTGATGGTCCCCTCCTTCTTGGTGCTGCTACCAAGAGAGGTACCGAGATGGCGGCGTTGAATGCGTCGGTTGTCAAGTCACAACAGGCAAACGGTCACTCTGTGGAGAAGAAGGCTACCAATGGTGTTATTACAAACGGTGTAACAAATGGTGCTGTCACGAATGGTAATGGCATCACAAATGGGGCCACCAATGGCGTCCCAGTTGCAGCATAAGGAACCGGGTCCTGTACACGCAAAATAGTTTATAGATAGTTATTTTCTCATTTCCCAGGGTTAAATTCGAGTGTAATTCATCCGCTTCATGCCCCAGTAGGAGCTCGTCCAGACTAAGTTAGACCACTTTCAATCATGATGATCCAGATCACACGTGACTGTAGGACCAAGTCCGATAAATCTGGGGTCATCCCCAGCTTCCCCTCCGAACCCAACGCGTCCCTCGGGCTCACTCCGTGTCGTATCTTTCTTGGGCCTCTAAATCAATCCAAGAAACATGCAAGATGGCAACTGATTGGCGCGAACTTTCCCGCGTCTCACTTCCAAGCCCTGCACGGGCCAGTAGCCCCAGTTCGTCACAGTCCCAGCCTCCGCAGAAGAACAGTCTCGCTTGTGAGCGATGCTTCAAGCGGAAGCAAAAGGTGATGCTTGTTCCTATCATGCATATTGTGGTTTTTACTAATAGGACCTAGTGCGATAGATTGCGTCCGGCATGTACTTCATGTGCAGATCTTGGCGTTGAGTGCATTGCTCGGTCTCAGCAGTTTGACTTCAATGGAGAGGATACCACTCTGACGCATGCGAGAGTCAATGGGTATGTGATCACAATACATTCGTGGCTTAAATAGCATTATGCAGAGTTATTTACTCATATTTTTAGTTATGTTGAGTCTCTAAGACGTCGTGTTGCTGAACTTGAACAAAAAATCAAGATTGCCGAGCAGAAACATGTTCAGGCCAGACATACTTCTTTTGGTACAGCAGATGCTGTTTCGCCCATCAATGGCAAACGCCGACGGTCAAATTATGGATCTATTTCATCCGCGCCTGTGAGTGAACAGATCGCTGCCAATGGAGAGGAGCAGTCAAGTGTCCAAGACACCATGAGCGCCATTGGCCTCTTGTCTAACAAGGCCATGGCCGAGTCTCGAACGAACACGGGTGACAGACCACATAAACTCGCCATCATTGAGTCAATATCGGCAGCTCTTGCTGTAGATGGTCGAGACCCTTCTAAAGCATCATCGTCGCAACCAGTATATGTGATGGATGACCAACTCATCCCACTTACACGCGAGTTGACGCTCAGCCACTTCCAGCGGTTTCTCGACTGGAGCGTCTGGCTTCCACATATTGACGAACATCGCTTATTTGAGCAGTACGAGGCCGTACTGGAGATGAGCAATCAGGGCGCCGATCCAGCTAGAACCGCACTGCCTCGCTTCAACACATACCTGGCTGTGGCAATAGGCATCAGCATGTCGCCTGATGCTGGTCGCCTTTCTTCACTGGCTACCAATCTACACGCTGCAGCTGTGAAGCTATTGCCCTTCATTCTCCACTCCCAAGGGCCTCTGGACACCCTGCACTGCATGCTTCTGCTTGCAGTCTTTTCAATGTTTAGTGCTTCAGGTGGATCAGCCTGGCACCTTATGGGTTTTATTATGACGAATTGCATTGCTGCAGGCCTACACAAGACAGTACCACCACAGAACACATCAGATTCAGACGGCACTTATCGGGTTGAGTGGCTATTCTGGAGTGTTTATCTTTGGGATAGGCAAGTTTCATGTCTGGACATTAACATACCGTAGAACTAACGAAATATTGTAGATCTCTAGCATCAGCTATGGGTAGACCGTTCACCACTACGGAAGGTTGACATCTCAGTTTCAGTATGATGACCGAGAGACACGACATTAACATTACTGACCATATATTAGGTACCAGATGTAACAGAGGACGAGATAGAACCTCGCATATCAGGAGCAGTGAAAAATAAGCTTAATTTGAGTAAACATCTTATCACCCACGCTCAGCTTATTTCAGATGTACTTGGAAGGCACCAATCCAGCCCGCTATTTCCCTACAGCAACCTATGCTTCTGGCGAGAGTTTCCCCCACAAACCGGAGGCACTACTACCCCAACAAGCCCGCAATTCGACTACCTGGATCAGCTAGCATGCCGGGCTCTAATCCTAATGATCCAACCTAGAGACCAGAATCTGACAAACTCCGAAGTCGATGCTGAGAGTGACGGCGAAGTTGAAGCCGATACGATTAGTTGCTGCAAGGCACTCATTGAGAAACTCTATAACAGGTCGGGGAGTGGCGCCACGGTATCTTTCCTAGACGCATATGATATCTTGGCAGCTGCTGTCGCGTATGTCTGTCTGGTTCAGCGCGCACCACAGCCGAATCAACAAGGCTTGACGCAAACATTCGAGGTAGTGAGCAAAGCGTCTATACTTCTAACACAGTGCTCATCCAAGTTCTCTGCATTGAGCATTTTCCAGCAATTCCTCCTGTCCCTTTCTACCAAGATGATGGAAGGACAGGGCAACCTGCAGGTAAGTTCACTTTCCCGAAAGTAGATATGCTTAAAATATGGTTAACTCTCGCAGAATTACCAGGACTTCATACCCCCCGAAATTCCAAGTCATTTACGTCGTATAGTGCAACGCTATTCCTCATCAGGAACGATTAGTAACTCGCTTTGATCACCCTGGCCTGGCTCAGCCCCCAGACTTCTATCCGGGCCAAGTCCGTCGGTCCCGAATCATGAAGTTTTATTGGCGGATCGCAGCCGACGGGTTGGGCCCGAACGCTAGCCCCCGCGAACGTCTCGCTCTATCTTGTAAGGTTATTCCACGAACGCGGGGATGCGGGGGACCGCGGTAGTTAAGCTCGGATGGAAGAGCGAAAAAGACACGCTGGAGCAACAACAAGATCTTGGCATTCTTGGAAGAAGTTACCTAGCTTGGGGTAAGGATTGGGATGTATAAAAGTGTACAATACCCATAGTTCTTGAAATGATCACCAGCACTCTCTCACCATTCATCATTCACCTTTGTCACTGCTGAGTTATTCCTGAAATCTTTTCGACAAACATAGTTCTGCCATCAACATGACGGGCTCCGTTCACTCAAAATCCGGGTCTTTGGACATCAAACGAGATGTCGAGTATGAGGAGGTTGCTCCTGTGCAAGATGAGATCCTCGAGCGCTATCCGCTCATCAAGGATAAAACTCCTGAAGAGCGTGCTGCTATTGAGAAATCCCTGGTTCGCAAGCTCGACTGGAAGTTCCTCCCTATGGTCACAGCCATGCTGTTGATGAAGTCAGTCATTATAACTTCACTCACATTTCTCTTATTGACTGATGCAGCTACCTTGATCGAATCAACGTCTCCAACGCTCGACTCGCCGGTATGCAAGAAGATCTCCACATGACGGATACAATCTGGTCTCTCGGCATCTCCATGTTCTACGTGGGCTACATCCTCTCTCAGATCCCTGCCAACGTTATCCTCGCCAAGGGTACCCCTCGAATCCTCCTCCCTAGCTGCATGCTTGTCTGGTCTTGCGTAACCATCTGTATGCCTGCTGTTTCTGCAGGATGGGGCTTTTGCCTCTGCCGTTTCCTCATTGGCTTTACTGAAGGACCCTTCGTACCTGCTGTGTCCCTCATGACCTCTTCTTGGTACACAAAACATGAATCGCCTCTGAGGATGGGTATCTGGCATGCGGGAAATACCATCTCTCAGGCCCTTTCGGGTCTGTTGGCTGCAGGCATTCTGACCAACATGGAGGGCGTTGCAAACCTCCGAGCTTGGAAATGGTTCTTGCTTCTCGAAGGTATATCTCCAAGTATAACGATTCAGCTTACATAGCTAACTGTTCTTCCAGGTGCTGTCAGTATCTTGGTGGCTCTCGTGAGCTTCTGGTTCATTCCCAACTTCCCTGACTCGACGGGCACATACTTCATCACCGAGGAAGAGGCAGCTATGGCTCAGTACCGTCAGACTGTGTCTGCCGGTGGCATTGCTGAAGATGATGCTGGTGGCTACTGGGATGGCTTCTGGATGTGCATGAAGGAGCCATTTGCCCATCTCTTTGCCGCCATTCACTTCTTCTTGATCATCGCACAGTCATACAAGGACTTCTTCCCTTCCGTGAGTAACCTTTTGTTCTTCTTTCAACTATGAATCATGTACTAATAATGATGCAAGATCGTCGCTACCCTCGGATTCTCCGGTACCACTACCTACCTCATCCAAGCACCTCCTCCTATCATCGCTTTCATTGTGATGATGGGCATCTCATGGTCTTCCGGTCGACGATTGGAACACGGTTATCACATCATCGTCCCTATACTTCTTACCCTGATTGGCTGCGCTGTCATGATCACTACTCTCAACGTTGGCGCCCGATACTTCTGCATGATTCTGCTCGTGGTCGGTCCATTCGTCGGCCTGAACGTAAGTTCTCTTACCTATCTCTTCATCCACAGCAAGGCCTTTCACTAACTTATTCTTAGATCCAAATCTCTTGGGAGACAACCGTCGTCCCTCGTCCTCGCACAAAGCGTGCTGCTCTCATCGCATATGCCAACTGCGTTTCATCTGTCTCCCACTGGTTCACGCCATACTTCTTCCTCCGAAACCAGGAACCATACTATCAGACTGGAGGCGGTGTTATCATTGCAGGCTGTGGTCTCGTTGTGGTCTTTGTTCTCATCACAAAGTGGTACGTGGCTAAGAAGAACAAGGCCCTGAAAGCTGCAGAGGATGCAGCTGGTGAGCCTGAGGGATGGAGATATGCGGGCTGAGAAAGCAGTAGTTGAAGGCATGATAAATTGGGCGGCAAGATAGTATGGTATGAGTTTTCTGTAGCACATTTCAAAGGCACGTTAGTTATATACAGAAGTCAGTTTTCAGTGTTTCTATCGAGTCTTTAGATGTGCATGTATTTCTAACGATATGACCTCTGAGTCTGTCAATTATCGTCTCCGTTCTGGTCTTCGGATCCTCCAGAGTCTGACCCAGAGTTGGCTGTTGTAGAAGCCTCAGCTTCACCCTCTTCAAACTCCTCTTCGCCCTTTTGTTCAAAGCTATTATGCGCCGGATG
>NC_030993.1:186124-193369 GCF_000149955.1 Fusarium oxysporum f. sp. lycopersici 4287
CCATATACCCCCTAGACCCTGCATACTTTTCCTACTAAAATTCAGCTTTTATAATAAAGGTTTAAAAATATATAAAAAATCTCTAATTTTAGCTTTTTCTTATTTAAGCTATTTAGGAGTTAAGTTATATAAATATTACTTTTTTTTAATTTATATTATTAAAGTATAATCTTTTATTATAAATCTAAATAATAACCTTAAGATAAAAGTTAAGAATTTTAATATAATAGGCTTTTTTTAATTATTATAATATAGACTTAATTTTAATATTATTTTTATTAACTTATTTAGCCTTTATTTACTATTAGAAATATTAAAATACTTTAATAAGTATTTAAATTTAATTTAATATTTAAGTTTTAAATAATATATAAATTTTAAGATTTTAAAATAAAAATAAAAATACTTATAAAAATACTTATACCTTTAAGCTTATAAATAATTTAATTTTTATAAATTAAAATACTTATATATAATAAGAAGTATTTTAAAAGCCTTATTAACTTTAATATAAGGCTTTAAGCTTATATACTTAAATATTCTTTTAAGAAAACTTTAATTCTAAAATTATAAGTTATTTTAAACTTATTTTATAAAACTTTTTTTTATATAAGTTATTTTAGTTTTAAAGCCATTTCTATATATATAATATTTAATATATATAATATTTTAAAATATTTATAAAATAAATTTTAATAGGGTTTTAAATACTTTAATTTTAATTTTATTTATAATATTCCTAATAACTAATTTATTTAAAATAAAGTTTCTTTATATATATTTATTAAAAGTTAAATAATATAATATAATTATGATTATTTTAAATATTACTTTATATAATTAATAAATTAAATATATTTTAAAAAGTAAAAATACTAAATATTAAAGCTTATATAACTTAAGTAATAACTTATATATAAGATATTCTATATTATAATAAGAAAATCTTTCCTTTAAATATCTAAAAACTCTCCTTTTTATTTAAATAGCTATTTTATAAGTATTTTATTTTTATAGTTATAAATACTAGCTTTTGGTGGGAAAAGTGTTACGACCCTAGCAGTTACGTCACGTATACCCCACAAAAAACTCATGCAAGGTATTAGCCCCTTAACGACTACGGACTAATCAGAGCTAGATCACCTCGCAGACAGGATCACGACGCTCCAGGAGCTACCGTGATCTAGGATCACCGTAATCTAACTGCCTTAGTAATCCCCCCAGATTACCGTTAGTATATAGACTATATTTATTAGCACTTTTATAGATTCTAGCTTACTAGCTATTAATAAAACTTCTTTATATTAATTAAGCCTAACACGCATTAAATCTACCATTAAGAGACGTAACACTTCGATAAGCTTAGTATCACGCCCTATGCAATCTGCTAATAATAAACCTAGCACGGCTTAGTTTATCTACAGTTAGGAACTAACCGTTATATGTTAATAGCTCTTATTCAGACTATACCGCGTAAACGCTAAGTAATATAAACGCAATATCTGCAAACGTTAATCCTGTTTAACAGCAGAACGCAGCTGCCAACCTTCAGGCTTACTAGCCTGCAGCACCTGTTAATCCTGCACTAGTTAATTATCCACCGACTGACCAGAACATGGATAATGCAGATGACTCTTCCTAGAGTTCCGATGACTCGGAAGTTAAACGACTTCGCGAGCAACTTGGGAACGTCACCAATGAGATAAATAAAATGCGCCAAATGCTAGAGGAATTCACTGCTCTGCAGCATTAACAGAATCAGAGCAATAACAACACCTAGCAGGAGATATATAATCTGGCCTCGGCAGCCAACAATAGGAGAGACCCAGGAGAAGTCCTTAAGCCTAGCCTGCCTAAGTACTTCGATGGAACTCCGAGCAAGCTACCTATATTCCTTACATAAAGCCAAGCCTTTATTACGTATTATCTAAACTAATTTCGCAATAATTCCGCTAAAGTAATATATATGGCCGGAAGACTTATTAAAACTGCAGCCTAATAGTTTTAACCTATTATAAACGACTATATAATAAACCTACCTTATAAACTATAACTACAAACCGCTTTACTCTTCGGAGAAAATAGATATTATAAGATAGAAGAAGCACTTAAAATGGCATTTAGAACTATTAACGAAAAAGGCCAAGCAGAAAGGAAAATTAAAACACTTAAGCAAACCGGATTGGCATCTACCCTAGGAGTTAAGTTTCTGTAACTTATAAGTAAGCTACCCTAGGACTAAGATATATTAATGTTATTTTTCTTTGATGCACTTAAAGAATAAGTTTAATAAGAACTATAAGAGAAAGATTAACCTAGAATACTAGTCGAATATATTAATATAGCAGTTAAAATTAATAACTAACAGTTTGCCTAGAGAACTTATAACTTACAAGGAAATAAAGGACAATAAGATAATAAACCCTGATACTATGCCAATTAAGGAAAAAGTTAATAAACTAACATATCCTATGGCACTAAAGCAGGACTAATGGCTATTAGAATAACTAAACGAGATAAGTCTAAAATCACTTGCTATAACTGTGGCAAGAAAGGATACTACAAAAGAGAATGTAAAAACCCTGTTAAAACTAACCAGAAGTATAGACTAGTACCCGAAGGTAAGAAAATCAATATGGTTAAGAAAAACAATAAACCCTAGATAGCAATTAAAACTATTAATATAACCAGGATAGGATACAATATATCGGATCCTAGACTTAACATCTATATATATAACCCGTTCCTTAATAAGGAAGAAACTCTTAAAAAATACTATCCCAGGATGAAACCGGAACAACGACCTATTCTAGGATATACAGCCCCAACCACGGAAGTCCTCTATGCACAGAGCAAAGAAGAAAAAAGAGAGAGAAGAAATAACTGCCAAAGGGAACAACAACAACAAGCTAAAAAGGACAAAACAATTAAACTAGAATAGACACCAGTACCAGAACACAATTAATAACTTACCAAAGGAAAATCTGTTTTCATAGTCAGAAAGGGAAAGGAAATTGCCCCTAACACGGATAATGAACCTAGTACCAAGAAGGTTAATTAGGAAGTCGATAACATTCCTATTAAAACCACCTCACGATAACCAAACCGATATATTAATGACCCAGATTATTTAAAAGCTTACAGAATCCAAAGAGAATCCAATGCTTAGAAACTCTGGAATAAGGAAGAAAAAACAGTCTAGAATACCCCTATTATACCGCAATATAATAAATTTAACCAACGCTTCTGGACTAGTAAACATCAGAAGTATATAGAACTTGCTAGAGAACGAGCAGTTACGGAATAAGATAATAGCATCTACATTAGAGCATATATAAAGAAAGTATTAGAAGACCCTATAACCCCAGAAGAATGCATGCAAGCTAAAAGGGACCTAAGGAGGTACTTAAATCATCTAAACCATAAGCAGATATTATAGATATTATATATATAATACTACTATTTAAGACACCAACAAGACAAGATAGCAAATAACTACTTCTCGGTGTAAGTCCTAGAACATTAAGAACAGAAACCCTACTTAATTATTAATACACTTAGATACTAAGTTATAAAGAGATATAGGGGATCTTAAGTAGCAAAACTAGAAGCTTATATAGAAACATAAGAACAAGCTCTAGCATATATCTAAAACTCCTAATATATCACACAGTAGAGACAGAAAGTATAACAGGAAATCAAGATCGCCGAAGATAAAGCACTTAACTAAGAACTTAGTTAAATTAACTAAGATATTACCTGATAGGAAGAAGAAATATCCTAAGATAAATAAGATATCTTCTAATAGCTAGATAAACAGCAGTTGCAAGATTAATTAGTATAAGCTAAGAAGGAGAAAGAGAGACCCCTTACCAAAGAAGAAAAAGCAGATATTATCCTAGACTACAAGGAAGGAAAGATAGAAGCTACTTACTAGCAAAAACTAGCTACCCAGAATAAATATCCTAATAACATTAACTGCACTAAAAGTAAATGCAGTATAGATTACCTATAGGGAAAAGGCATATGCTATCTATAATAGAGTAATAAATAGGCGAGAAATCAGAGGCTAAACTACCTAAGAAAGCTCTAAGAATAGCAATAAAAGGATACTAATAAACCTGCCTAGAACTAAAAGTCAGAATTAAGGGCAAGTAGCTAAGTGCACTTATAGATAGCAGAGCCGATATAAACTTTATTTCCCCTATAATAGTTAATAAGTTAAGGCTACTATAGAGAGATAAGGATAATCTATATATAGTATATAATAGACAAGGAGAAACCTATCTCTACGAAAACGGAGATATTACCAGAGAGATTAATTACCTTAAGGTATTTATTAACAGAAAGAATTAAGGTATTAACTTCGATATTATCCCGGTATAGAGATATAACCTAGTACTTGGATACCTATGGCTATTATGCTATAACCTGCAATTTAACTAGAGAACTAGCCAGGTAAACTATAAAGATTACCCTTTAGATAATAAAAGCAATTTAGGCTATAACACGAGATCTTAAACTTCGACTAAAGAGAGCAGCAAAGACAGGAATAATAAAGTATTGCCTATTCTAAAAGGAATATAATATAAATACTATAAAGGCAAGGTTAAATGCATTAGATAAATAATAGCATTTCTTAAAGGATAGTTTAAATAACTAGACTAAGATATTAAATAGATAAAACAGATTACTGCAAAGGAATCTAATAAACAACTTAAAAATATACTACTAGAGTATTATAGCTATAAGAAATTATTCTAAGAAGAACTAGATATAAAGTTACCTTAATATACAGACTACAATATTAAAATTATACTAAAGGATAGAAAGAACCTAAAATTCTTCCCTATCTATAATCTATCTTAAGATAAGCTAGGGATGCTTAGAGAATAGATAAATAATATACTATAGAAGGGATATATTAGACTATTAAAATCTTTAGCAGGATATCTAGTTATATTTATACTAAAACCTAATTCGAATAAACTATAACTTATAGTAGATTACTAATAACTTAATAAGATTACAGAAAAAGATAAAACACTATTACCGCTTATTACAGAACTTAAGGACTATCTATTCGGCAAGAAATAGTTTATAGCCCTTAATCTTAAATCCGCCTATAACCTTATTCGAATTAAAGAAGGCAATAAATAGAAAACGGCCTTTAGAACGAAATACAGACTATTCGAATATTTAGTTATGCCTTTTAGATTAACTAACACACCTGCAGTATTCTAATATATAATTATAAACATACTTCGAGAGCACCTTAATATCTTTGTAGTTTACTACTTAGATAATATCCTTATCTTCTCTAACACAGAAGAAGAGCATATAGAACATATCTATAAGGTTCTAAAAGTACTATAAGATACTAATATACTTATTAAACCTACTAAAAGTCACTTCTATTAGTCTTAAGTAATATACTTAGGATATAAAATCTTATATAATAAAATCAGAATAGATAGATAAAAGATTATAGTAGTTACTAAATAGAAACTACCTATATTAGTAAAAGAAACCTAATCCTTCTTAGGATTTGCTAACTACTACTAATAATTTATTAAAGACTTTAGTAAAATTACTATCCCCCTTACTAAGATTACTAAAAAGGATAAATAATTCTAATAAAACAATAAGGCATAATAAGCCTTTAAATAGCTTAAATTAGCTATTATAAGCAAACCCGTCCTTATTATATTTAACCCTGACTGGCAAGTTAAACTCGAGACTAATGCTTCTAACTTTGCCCTAGGAGGATAAATAAGACAACAAGATAACAACGGTATATTATACCCTATTGCTTTCTATTCTTATAAGATGCATAGAGCAGAACTTAACTATCCTATCTATAATAAGGAATTCCTGGCTATTATTAACTGCTTTAAGGAATTCAGATACTACCTCAGAGGAAGTAAACACCTAGTAAAAGTATTTACCGATTATAAAAACATAGCTTACTTTGCAATAATGCAAGAGCTAAACCGATGATAATTATGCTATGCCGAATACCTATGTGAATTTGACTTTACTATAGCATACTGCAAAGGCATAGATAATAGACGCGCAAATACTATTAGCCAAAGACCTGACTTTGATACTGGAACTGTTAAAACCAAGGAATAACTCTTAGAGACTAATTCTAAAGGAGAATATCAGTTTACATAACCTGTTAAGACTATTGCTATAACTTGCAGGGGAATAACAGAAGAAGAGAAACAACGCTATATCAGATTTAAGAAGTATATCTCTATGTAATAACTAAAAGAATACTATCGAGATATGCATAAGAAACCCGAAGAAGCCAGTGCAAGCCACCTTTCCTGGTATTTCGGATTAGGAAGGGACAAACAGATTAGATAAATTATAGACAAATACTTAATCTGTAAATAAAAACCACAGGGATAGAGATACCTAATATAATCCCTTACAGACTAAGATAAGCAAGAAAGAGTAAAATAAGAATTTATCTACGAAATTTACGCATACCTATTACATAGATACTAAGGAGTTAAGAAAACAATAAAACGACTTTAAGAACTAGGCTACTGCCATTTCAAGAAGGGATAAGTTAAAAAGGTTATAAAATAATGCAATTTATATATAAAAATAAAAGCGCAAAGACATAAACCTTACAGATAACTACAACCCTTATTAGTAGTATAATGACCTTAGGACTTAATTATAATAGACTTTATTATAAAGTTACCTTTATTAGAAGAACCCTTAACTGGAATCTTCTATAACAGTATTATGGTTATAGTCGACTGACTTATAAAATTCTTATACTATTTGCCATACAGAGAATCCACAGATGCAGAAGAACTTTCTTATGTTTTTTATTGATATATTATTAGCATACATAGGTTACCCACAGAAATCCTTTCGGATAGAGGACCTACGTTTACAGCAACATTTTGGCAATTACTTATGGCATAACTTAGACTAAATTACCGACTTATAACAGCGTTTCGACTGCAAGTTAATAGACAAACTAAACGAATAAATTAAGTACTTAAGTAGTACTTAAGGTATTATATTAACTATAAACAGAACGATTAGGTTAAGAAACTACTAATAGCCTAACTTGCATATAATACTACATATAACGAAAGTATAAAACTTATACTAGCTTATACTAATTTTAGATTTACACCGAATGCATATTATAATACATAATAAGAAAAATTAATTAATCTAGCCGCCATACTTAAAAGTAATAACCTTAAAAATGAA
>NC_030993.1:193469-209640 GCF_000149955.1 Fusarium oxysporum f. sp. lycopersici 4287
ATAACTAAAAGAATACTATTGAAATATATATAAAAAACCCGAAGAAGCCAGTATAAGCCACCTCTCTTGGTATTTCAGATCAGGAAAGAGATAAATAAATCAGATAAATTATAAATAAATACTTAATCTGTAAATAAAAACCACAGGGATAGAGATACCTAATATAATCCCTTATAGACTAAGATAAGCAAGAAAGAGTAGAATAAGAATTTATCTATGAAATCTATGCATACCTACTATATAGACACCAAGGAATTATAAAAACAGTAAAACGACTTTAAGAACTAGGCTACTGCTATTTTAAAAAGGGATAAGTCGAAAAAGTTATAAGATAATGCAATTTATATGCAAAAATAAAAGCGCAAAGACATAAACCTTATAGATAACTATAACCCTTACTAGTAGTATAATAACCTTAGGACTTAATTATAATAGACTTTATAACTAAACTACCTTTATTAAAAGAACCCTTAACTAGAATCTTTTATAATAGTATTATAGTTATTATTAACTGACTTATAAAATTCTTATATTATTTACCCTATAAAGAAGTAATAGATACAGAAGAACTTTCTTATGTTTTTTATTAATATATTATTAGTATATATAGCCTACCTATAGAAATCCTTTTGGATAGAGGACCTATATTTGCAGTAACATTTTGGCAATTACTTATGGCATAACTCGGACTAAATTACCAACTTATAATAGCATTCCAACTATAAGTTAATAGATAAACTAAACAAATAAACCAAGTACTTAAACAGTACTTACGGTGTTATATTAACTACAAATAGAATAATTAGGTTAAGAAACTACTAATAGCCTAACTTGCCTATAACACTACATATAACGAAAGTATAAAGCTTATACCAGCTTATGCTAATTTTAGATTCACACCAAAGGCATACTATAATGCATAATAAGAAAAAGCAGTTAACCTAGCTGCTATACTTAAAAGTAATAACCTTAAAAACCTATACAAAGAAATAAAAATAGAACTCGAATTTATTAGAAAATATATAAAAAACTACTATAATCTAAAACAGTTAAAGGGACTAACCTTTTTAAAGGGAGATATAGTCTACCTAGCTATAAAAAACATTAAAACAGACTAACTAACTTATAAATTAGACTATAAATTTATTAGACCCTATAAAGTACTATAGAAAATTTCAGAAAATAACTATAAACTAGACCTACTACCGAAAGTTAGATTCTATCTGGTCTTTTATATTTTACTACTCGAATTAGCAGCAAATATAATATAAGTTAAAATAAGTAATAAACTATAAGAAATCTTAGGAATAGAAGTCTATAAAGCAGAGGCTATTAGAGACACCTATAAGGTTAACAGTTAAAGAGAATACCTAGTAAAATAGAAAGACTACCTAGAAAATGAAAATACATAGAAACCTCTAAAACACCTTGTTAATGCCTAATAACTCCTAAAGAATTTTCACTAACGTTAAATAAAGGAGAAGCATTAAGAAAATCATCGCCTAAACCTAAAGCAGACTAATTAATATTATTAGGAATATAATCCACCTAAAGATCTTAGAGTAATGCATCTTTATGCGCGTCTAGACCAGATAAGATCTTATCTTACTAATCTACTTCCTAAAGACTACAATAAGTAGCCTTAAAACGCTTTTCTTTTATATAGTTATAAATTTTGCAAATCCTTAATAAATAACTAGCAGCCAAAGCTAAATAAGACTATAGCGCTGCTATCTCCTTATAGAGCTTAAGAAGATCCTTACTTACTTTATCTTTATTATTTTCTAATTTCTTCTCTTATTTTATTAAATTTATAACTACTAGAGTTAATAAGAAAACTAAATAAAATAATATATAATAACTTACAGGAAGATGCAATATAAGTACTATTATAAGATTTCTTAGCTTAGATATACTTACTATAATAAGCAGAATTAGCAGATATTAGATATTTCTTGCCTAACTAAAAACAATAAGTATAAGGCATATTAGCTTCTTTATTAGTAAACTTAATAGAAAGTATAAGTATTTAGATTTTATAACCCTTGTAAGATAACTGCTTAAATACATAGTTAGATATTGCAAGATATAATAATAAAAGGTTTAAGTTAGACCTTACCGAAAGAAGACTGATATTAGTTAGGATAACAGGCCTTGAGGATAAGACCACCGGAGAGGAGAGATTATATTATAATCCTAGCGGTTATATTATATATACCTTATAATAATCTCCACCTTAATAACTAACCAGAACAGGACCGATAAATATAGGACCAATGGCGCTCTAGGACCGCGTCGTTCTAGGACCGATGACGACCTTAAGTCGTATTACTCCTATACTATCACCTCTAGTATATAGAACATATTTATTTGCACTTTTATAGATCTTAGCTTACTAGCTATCAATAAAACTTCTTTATATTAATTAAGCCTAATATGCATTAAGTCTACCATTAAGAGACGTAACACTTCGACAAGCTTAGCATCACGCCCTATGCAATCTGCCAACAATAAACCTAGCACGGCTTAGTTTATCTACAGTTGGAAACCAACCGTCACAAGCAGAGCTCCTTATATATATATAGAGCATTAGATCCTTGTCAGGGAAGCTAAACCGATTAGGGCTACCCTACTTTTGACAGTCACCCGTGATAGTAGGAAAAGGCTTGAGCAGTTCTCTGAGTCTCTGAACAACAAGAAAGATATCTAAAATGTCGTCAACACGGAAGATGAGTACAGCAATCCAATATTGCAAACCCAATAATACAGAGTCAGAATATGACCTTGTCGAGGTTGAAGCAGACGCACAGTCCAAAGCTGGTGATGGCTCCAGTGACGACAGTGGCAGCGAGGATGAAGATGGAGATGAGGAGGGGGAGAAAGTCTCAGTGAAAGACATGCTCACTCAAGTTCTCAAAGAAATTCGCAACGGAGAACTCGACCTCACCGACAGTAAGAAGCTCGCTGCTTTCGCTACCCATCGGGGACCGGATCTTGCCCGCCAGACTGGAGATAAAGATCAGCCGACAGCTCTTCACATCATGGCAAAGGAAGACAAGAAGTCACTTCCTAACCTCGATGAGAAAATGGAGCCCCTCGTCAAGTTTCTCTGTCAGCAGAAGAATTATCTCGAGATCAAAGATCGTTCTGGCCACACATCATTATTCCTCGCTATCGAACAGAGGAAGATAATGGTGCAGTGGATGTGCGATTCGCACCCTGACATAAGCAACATCATCTCCATCGTCGGAAGCAAGGGTATGAATTGCCTTCATATCGGCATTAACAAGAGAATCAAGTTCCTTGATCTACTCATAGAGAGAGCAAAACCCGAGGCATTTGCGGCAAAAGATGATAATGGGAACACTCCACTTCATCTTGCTGTCGACTATGATAATTGCAAGCGAGAGCAGCTCGAATATGTCAAGATGGTGTTGGAGAAGGGCGATAGGGCAATATTCAGTAGTACGAATGGGGACTTCAACAAGGCGAATCTCTCTCCTTACAGGTGCCACAAAGAAAGTGTCAGAAAGGGCCGAAAGAAAGCGGCGGGAGGAGCAGAGAAGCCTGGCAAAGAAACAGAATCTGTTCCAAATCGAGGCATCTCGTCATATATACCGCCTATTCTTTCAGCTGACGGCTCGACGCGGCCCGAAACGCGGGACAGAATACAGGTCGATCACCGAACCAAATATGGAGGCAGTATCCCCATCCAGGCTTCTGTGCCTATGGCCTCAACAGTCCCGAGTGTTATTCCGGATTCTGCAGACTCCAAGAAGGTTCCCCGAGACTCTGACGCTTCCAAGTCCAAGAAGGGCAAAAAGAGTGGTAGCAAGTCAGATCCAGTGGATGAGACCATTGTGAAAGGGGTTGAACGCTTGCTCAAGTTGCACTATTTGAGATCCCGGGACTCCACTGACGCCATGGAGATCTTGTATGGAAAGAATGCCCCCTCAGGTAGGCTAATCCTCACTTTCAACATCACTTATTGTATGAACTATGTTTGACATATTCTAGACAAGGAGCTTAGCTTTGACCTTTATGGCATGATGCATCCAGATGAAAGTCTCACTCAAAAGGGACTCGCTAACCTTCTGCGCATCATCAAGTTTGAGGACACTCTTCAATACGTTTGGATCCCCAGAATCACCGTCGAGGAGCCTCAGCAAAGTAAGTCGAGGACCTCCATGCGCAAACAAGTCAAGCCGGTACCGGATGGGGCTGGTAGGTCGGACTTGGTACACATATTCGACCAGCTCCGCAACAAAGGCGTTGAGACTGTCTTACGTGTCTTTGTTCAAGACTCTGATCCCGATTCCCCATCTCACAGTGATGAGGCCATTGAGAAGGCACTTCAAGGCATGGGTGTTGAGGTCTGGGATTGGAACAAGACAGACTTGTGCACTGAAGTCATCGTCACCGCGGCGCCTAAGGCACGAGAGGTTCATCTCTATTGGAGCGGTAACAATGCTGTCCTCAGAGGCTGGAGCGAAGCAGGAGGCTTGGCAAAGTTACCTGAACTGGGGCTCGTCAAACTTCATATCCAGCAAGTGAGTCTTCCTTCGCAATAAACATATGGCAATATACTGACATTACAAGGGCCTTGAAACGTCCGCCCGAACTGAAGACAACGTGAATGAGTTCCAGAATAGGATGAAGCTACTCTGTCCCAATGTCGAAGTGGAACTTGAGTGGCCAAACATGCACCGAAGACGAACTGACAAGACCCCCGCACGCGCTGAAGAAGTCGCAGAACACACCACCAAGCACGAGTGGATTCAGTGCATGACAGACTTTAAAAGGCTGATCTTTGAAGCCGAGGCAAACTATCCTATGGCCCCTGGGACCAAAGTCAGCGAGAATATCGAGCCGATCCAGGTTGCTATCATCGATGACGGAGTTGACATGAAGGATCTTGACTACCATTTCACGGGTGGCAGAAGCTTTTGCGTACGTTCTGAACATCGAGGTCTCCTCGATCCATACTATATGTCTCGAACTGGGCACGGAACTATCATGGCGAAGAACATCCACCTCATGTGTCCACATGCATCTCTCTTTATATTAAGACTTGAGGATACTCCTTCTGAAGACGGGACTAAGCTGAACATCACCGCTAGAAGTGCTGCAAAGGCATCCCACCAGCTAAACGCGATAGGTGAAGATGACTAACTTCAATAGGCCATTCGTGCAGCGATAGTACAAGGGGTCCAGATCATTTCCATGTCGTGGACCATCGATCCACCCAAGGACGACAGAGAAAGACAAGACCTCGAAAACGCCGTCGTCGAGGCTGCCAACGCCAACATCCTCATGTTCTGCTCAGCAAGGGACAAAGGAGTCCACAACGCCCCAACATACCCCTCCAATGCAACAGGCAAGATATTCACCATCGGCGCCGCAAACTCCTCAGGCGCAAGTGTAGACTACGTTGGCAATGCCTCTGAGCTCAGCTACACCTTTCCCGGCGATAAAGTCGAAGTCGACAGCGGTCGAACTCCCCCAGAGATCGTGGACGGGTCATCTGTAGCGACTGCACTAGCAGCTGGTCTAGCAGCCCTGATTCTCTACTGTATCCAAGTTAGGATCTTTCTTGCGAAGGATTATGAGAAGCAAAAGGCTGGTGAGGCTTATAAGAAGGTGAAGCAGCACGAAGGAATGGTGAAGGCGTTTGACGCTATTGAAACAACGAAGGAGAGTAATCACAAGTTTCTCAAGGTCTGGGAGGTTTTTGGAAAGCATGTTGAGCAGAAGAATGAGAAGCCACAAGGAGAATGGCTTGGATTGGTTGCCGAGGTTGGAACGAGGCTGTGTTATAATATCTACTAGGTATACTATACTACCTCTTGAAACTCAACAGATTAACTGGTAGTCAGAGCGCATGGTATCTCAATGGGATCAATCCACATCGGTTGAGAGTTTCCGCCACCTAAGATTCGAGTGGATATTAACGCTTAATTACCCTAATTAGGCAGGTCTAATTCTGCGGCTCTGATGCCGATCTTCATTCACTAGTCTATAATCGGATAAGTAAGGCAAGGTATTCTGCATTAGGCTAGAAGACACAGCTCAAATGAATCAATGCCATATGGCTTAAGGACCTATAAGGCGTTCCGAATCTCATGAATTGAGTGTTATTGGCGATGCAGCCAATCATCGAAGTGAAAGGAGCTGCCGAGTATGGTTTAGCCTAGTTACTTGCTGACATGTTTTCTGCGCGCCTTAGTTAAGACATCCAAGGGCCTTGAATTGATTGGCTGGCCCAGAAGCTAACTCAACATAAATGCGACCGAGACCTGCAAATTGCTCCATCCTCGATTACTTGTCACCTCAGACACCTTCATCACAGCTTTCTTCACGCTTTAACTCTTTTCTCTTCTTTATAGTCAACTGCCATCACCATGCCGACCTTTCAAGAAATAGCAGCCGCTTCAGTGCAGTCGCGAAGTCGCATTCGTCATCACATCTACCAAACGCCTCTCATCCCCGCCAAGAAGATCGGCCGTGATCTCAAAGCAAACGTCCTATTCAAAGCTGAGAACTTTCAACTTACCGGGTCTTTCAAAGTCCGAGGTGCCATGTCCAAGCTGTCAGCACCAGGACAAGGTCGATTGATCACTGCTTCATCTGGCAACCACGGCATCGGCTGCGCTTTGGCATCGCAGACTCTATCCAAAGATCTCACAGTCGTCCTTCCCGAGATTGTCATTCCTGCCAAGCTGAATGCTATTAAGTCATATGGCGTCGACGTGATTCTTCACGGCGTTGAGGCTGGTCTCTCTGAACAACATGCACAGAAGCTTGCAGCCTCGGGTGATTATACTTACGTATCACCTTACAACGACCCCGATATCATTGCTGGTCAGGGAACCATTGGCCTTGAACTTCTTGAGCAATGTGACCATATCGACAACATCTTTATCTCCCTGGGCGGTGGTGGTCTTATCAGTGGCATCGGATCCGTCCTCAAAGCAAACAACCCACGCATCAAAGTCTACGGTGTTTCAGCGATTAATTCAAAAGCTCTAGCTGCATCAATGGCTGCAGGACATGTCGTTGAAACAGAGCATCTTCCCACTTTGGCAGAAGCTGTTGCCGGTGGCATCGATGAGAACACTATAACACTTGGACTGGCAAATGCAGTTGTTGATGAATTGATTGACTGCAATGAAGACGATATTAAGGAGGCATTGAAAGAACTTGCTTGGTCTGAGAGCATGATTGTTGAAGGGTCTGCAGCTTTGGCTCTTGCTGGCTTTAACAAGGTCGCTTCGAAACTAGCCGGGCAAACCAGTGTTGTACTCCTCTGCGGGTCGAATTACGATCAATCCGCGATCAGCAAGATAATCTCTCAGCCATAAACAAGCCAAATAAGAGAACCTTTCACTTTTGCCATCACACGCCTGGCAACATTGAATTATGTTTGACGCGAACTGCTTTAATCTTCCCCGTGGTTGAAGGTCTTCTGAGTAACTATTGAGACAGGTTCTCCTTGGACATTGTTCGAAGTACTGGCCGCGCAGTGGTATCTTGGCTTGGCTCATGGTTATATAGTGAGAATCGGCTATCAGAGCGGTGCTGCAGAGTCTAGGTACTTCTATCTTTAGACTCCTTCGTTAGTATAGAGAACTCGCAGCCTGTTGTTCGAGTTATCATCTTGTGTTGACGTTCTCTTGAGACGATTGGATGGTTACGATGACGGTTACATATATACGTGACTGTCTTCCTGGCGGTTTTCCCCTTGGTTGACCTTCCAGTTATAAACGCGTAGCCCCTGGTGGCTGCCCAGGCGTTAATCGCTTTAAAAATGCCTGCTGTGACTTGAACTTGCCCTCGGGAGGAAGGCAGTCACCAGGAAACAGTTCTGAACTATGAGACTGACCATTGTCTATATGAAAAGAATCGTGGCGAGCATGTAATCTTGACACGATTACTAGCGAGTGCAGTTATCGGGATCTATAGTCCAGATCATCCTGTCCGAGCATATCTTAATGCAATTTCCCTCATCTAAAGCAAGCCCCTATGATAAATTAGTCTTACCTTAGCTATCTTATCATAGCCAATTTAAGGTTTCTTAAAACCTTATTCTTAGGTGTAAGCAGCCCGTTGTCATAGCAGTTAAACGCTCAAGGCAGCGGGAGACAGTCCGATTACAGAAAAAGCTAGACCGAATATGGAAATTGGGACGGGTATCCATCTTTATATTGGCCACCGGCAGTTCTGGCAGTTTCGGCAGTTTTCCGTCCAAATGAAGAGCAGTTGTTCTATCTGGGGTTTCTTACCATTGTAAATATCTCCTCGCCTGTATTAAGGCTCCGGTAGGGTTACTACAGGGACATCTGGCCAATGGAACTACAAAATACGAATGGCAGATTATTTCCTACCTAAACTGCCCTACGATAAAAGTTCCAATAATATTTTGAGTTACGCATCGCGACATCAAACTGCTTACATCCCCACCTTAATCAATGCATCGTCGGGCTCGCATGGACCTATCCTGTGACAAGGGTGATGTGGGACGGACTACGTAGACAATCCTAAAAAACCCTCCGGTCGGAGATTGCAATTGCATTATGAACCTGGCTTAGAAGAAATGGATGCAGTCCTTAGCAAGGAAAGCTCAGGTTTTCATAATTCAGCTCACCTTACCGCGCTCACCTCATCACGTTTATTAAGAATTTTCCAAGAAACCTAGCATGAAAAGTCTAAAAGAGATTTAACTGGAATTTCATATAAACCTACAGGCGAGATAGTCAAGTTTATTTAATTAATTGCCACTTTAAACTTTATTTATTCCTGTACAAACTAAATCGTAATTGGAGTAGACTGAGAAAGCGCAATATCTCGATCGTCAAGGGTCCCCTTTTTAGAAAGTTGGACGATTGTTTTAAGCACGCCACCAGGCGCCCTGATATAAGTGAGTCAGTTCTTGATGCTGTGAAACTTAAAAGGACAGTACTCTCCTTCCATCTCACTCCAACTGAAGGATATTTCTTATCCACATAAACACAACGCCCAAAATCAGGAGCCGGTCGGCCTGAGAAACATAAAATATGAGCATCATCTTCTCCCCTGTCAAGGTTGCCGGCATGCCCGGATATCAGCGCCATTGGCTGATCATGGCCCTTTTCTTTGGTACTTCATTCCTGGTTCTATGGAGCAACTACACCAAGTTCAAACTGGGTGGCATCACCTTCCTTGAGGGCACCATCTTATTCTGCACCTTCATTTGCACGTTCCAGCCCATTGTCGCTTCTTGGAGTGCCGTCATCGGCCTGTTGGTCATGGCTCTTGGCAATGCAGAAAAATCTGTCTATCCTTACTTCGACGCCAAAGGACCCCTCCCAGAACTCAGGTCCAGAACAGCCCTCGTTATCTTCATGCGCAATGAAGACCCAAGCTCAATATTCGACCGCCTCCTCGAGATGCAGAAGAGCTTGTCTCAAATAGGCCGCCTTCAACACTTCAGGTTCGTCTTGCTTAGCGATACGACCCTCCCGGAGGTGATGTGCATGGAAGACGAAGGCTTTGCGCGCATCAAAGACAATATCGGCATAGGCACTTATCAAACCCCCTTTTACCGCCGCCGCAGCAAGAATATTGGTTATAAGGGTGGAAACATGTACGACTACGCCGAAAAGCACAGCAAAGGCGACGAGTTTTTTGTTCCACTCGACTCGGATAGCGTTATGTCTGGAGACATGCTGGTTCGTATAGTATCTAGCATGGAGAAGTGCCCTCAAATCGGCCTACTCCAAACTGCGTTTATTGGCACGCCAGCAGTGAGTGCTTTTGCACGTCTCATGCAATTCGGCAGCCGCTATTACCTGCCCGTTAACTACCTCGGCCTTAGCTGGTGGGCCAACGACTGTGCGCTTTTCTGGGGTCATAATGCAATTATCCGCACCAGGGCTTTCCAGGAGCATTGTAAGCTGCCGGTTCTCTCGGGAAAACCACCCCTTGGGGGGCACATTATGAGCCACGATATCGTAGAAACCATGTTCATGCGCCGCGCTGGCTACGAGTGCCGGCTACTGCCGATTACAACCGAGAGTTACGAAACGTTTCCGCCGACTTTGATTGAAGCCATGAATAGGCAGAACCGATGGTTCCAGGGAGACATGCAATATTTTTTCCTGCTCAAGGAGCCAGGGCTCAGCCTCATTAATCGCTTCCAGGTGTGTCGGATCCTTGCCAAATCTCTGAGCCCGATGGCTTGGTTTGTCATGACTTTGGCTTTCAATATTAGATCGCGAGTAGAAAACCCTGGCGCCTCCAGAGTCGGCGTCAGCGTTCTCTCGCAATGGTTCATTTTCAGACTCTTGCCCAAAATTGCCGCTTTCCTCACTGTTGTGGCAAATCCGTCCGAAATCAAGCGCTATGGTGGCATCTTCCGCTTTGTCACCTCCATCGTCCTAGAGTATGTCATCACGTCAATTGTCTCAACGGCGGCTACTGTCAGCATGACACTGTTTTTCTGCGGCTTGCTTCGGGGCATATCTATCAAATGGGACGCCCAGAATCGCGATCGACTTGGCCTCAGCTGGCGCCATACATTTCGAGTCTTCTGGGTGGAAAACCTGATCGGCCTCGGAACTATCTGGCTAATAATTACCCAAGATACATCACATAGGCTTCTTTCCTTGGCCATCAGCCTCTTTCTTCTAGTTCCCATTACTGTACTTACCGCGTCGCCACGTCTGAGTTCTCTTATCACCCGCCTGCGCCTATTCACAACCCCTGACGAGAATCCAGTATCGCCAGTGCTATCTAGACTAGTGGCACCGGAAATTATTACTATATCTAAGGCTAAGGCAAAGGCAATGGAAAAAGCTTTATAATAATTTAATGCTCTAGGCTTGTTTTATTATAGAGATTTCATTTATTACAATAGTGATAATTATAGCTTTTAAGGCCTGCAGCCACTCTGATGCCTTGGAAATCGACGGCACTCCTGAGCGCAAGCCTGCTTGGCCGACCACTTGTCTTATCACTTCCCCTGGAGCCAACCTCTGGACCATGAATATAATAAATAGTAGGTTAGATTTCTAGGGTTTTCGTAAGCCTGGTACTGTTGAGTTATGTTTAACATAAATTCATAGTCTCCCCCCCGTGGTCTTGGTCTTCTGATAAATAAAACTACTTCGGAATAGGGTTGCTATGTTCTCATTGCAGAACAAATCTGGTAATCGAATCAAGTTCTACTATAATACGTCAAAATTACTATTTGGATCCAACAGCCAGAACGATCGCTCGTTCGCCTCCCATCCGTTCAGTAGGTTCTGTGGGAAAAATTGATCCCAGTCAATGCTGAGGCTTGTGGCCGCTGCCTCCATAGTGGGGACTATCCCAGTAGATGCTCTGGCCATTTCTCCTTCAGCGCCCTACTCAGTGTCAGCTGGTTTCATGTTATGGGTAGCTCATGCTTTTGACTCACCGGCCACCTGTAGATAGCTATTGATTCTTCATCATGGGCCTGAAAACCCGGAGCTTGCTTTGCAGGAATCCTGGGTGCTGATGTCTCATCATATACCCCGATACTCGTACATCTCGGCTGGTTCTCGTGACCCGACAACCATTCCTGCCTGGCCTGATACTCCTGTGTCGCAGATACATCAGATGTAGGATTTATCTGCCGCCTCGTTCGACGTTTTGAAGAATGATTCTAAACCAGATATTATTCATCCCAGTGATGACGCTGCCGTTTCACTGCCCTTGGCAAGTTCCCTCAACATCAAAATCCCCTCTGGCACCTCGATACCTTTTGAACGCAAAGTTGACTCCAGTATCAATTCGCATTCTGATCGTTGTTGACTGTGGGTGTTATCCGCAGGACTGCTCCCTCTGTAATGACAAGCCATGCCACTTTTCTGACATCCTTGACATGGACTAACACCATCACGCTTCGGTTTATTAGACTTGCAGGGTATACATCTAGGAATCTTCAAATCAGCTGATAAGCGCGCAACTGTAGGCTACGTGACTCACGCTCTTCGAACTCGCTTGCGTTCATGATCCGGAACAAGGCGTCTCTTCCGTCTCCCGCCCATCTGCTCAGGGATATCTATATTGTCAGGTAGAAGTTTTATCGGCACGCTTGCCGATATTGTTGACATGGATTCGATACTTGTGAGCCAAAGCAGGGCATCCACGATCCGAGTTCCTGTGGCCATGATCCATTATTATGTGAGGGGGCCAGGTGAGCGAGGTGACCGGCACAGCTAAACCGGGAAGCGTTTCGGAACTTGTTCTGGGTCCGATCCGGTGAAATGGATCCATACGTGGCGAACCCATGGGGAATCGTACATAGTAGTGTTGAGAATGGTCGAATGATTAATTGAGGGGGGATTCAGAAACATCTAACATTATATTTTAGCCAGATTTCTTGGGATGACAGAGCCTGGATTAAGGTTACTGTATTGCAACTTTCATCAGGGCAGACCTATTGCTGATTTCTCATGCCAAGCGAGACACGATACCTTTTCTTCAAGGACATCAATAAAATTCATCGTAATTGAGCAATTGGTAACTGCATAGCATGCTCGCAAATCCAAGAACGAAACTTAATGAGCTCTGTAAAATGTCCTCCTGGCTTATTGTTCTGGTTCTACGAATGACTTTGTAAAGCCAGTGATGACCCTCTCGATCCTACTATGGCTTTCTGTTAATTGTAACAGGCAATTCCTTAACACTGCTAAATGCAATATGGCCTCCTTTGATAACTGCAAGCAACTTCTCCTTGCTGTCAAAGTCTGTAATATCCACCAGAGGATTCTCCGTCAGAACTACCATGTCAGCCATAAAGCCCTCCTTTGTCTGACCAATCCGATCCTCTCGACGCATCATTTTAGCAGTCTACGGTGGCACTGCGAAGAATTGCCAACAGCGGCAGCACTTGAGATCGTATTGTAAACTCTCTTCGTTGGAACTGATGCATCACAGCAATGAGATCTGAGCCGAAACATGTCGTCACGTCAGCTTCGTAGGCAACTTTCAGAGCGTTCAAGCCCGAACCTAGAACGGCTGCATTTCTTTTTGGAACAGTCCTCGTTCAGAAACTGGTCGTAGGGAGGCGTGGCCATAGCATCGTGGGTGACCAAGGTAGGGGTAAGATAGATACCCTTTGCGGCCATGAGCTCTGCAAGGTCCTTGTCTAGGAAATATCCGTGCTCGATTCCAAGAACGCCGTTGTTGATCATATGCCGCATGGCTCGAATGGTGTACGCGTGGGCGGTAACACATGTGTCGTAGCTCGCGGTTGTGTGCACCATGGCTGAGAGTTCCTCATCAAGGAACTGAGGGTGAGCCAAGTTGTTGAGACGACTTGCGACGCCGCCTCCACTCATAATCTTGATGAAATCCGCGCTTTTGCTAATCTCATCTCATACAGCAACTGAGCACTCTGTTGGGCCATCGTAAAGACATCCAGTACCTGATCTATGCCCAGCACAACACTTGGTAGTGGGATCCTCATCCGAGAAAGTGGCTCGTTAGCCTCCATGCCCTCCGGTCTGAGACAGAGCGTGTCCCGCGATGAGCCACTCGTCAATAGCATCTTTGAGTGATCCATCTGCACCACCACAGTCCCGGGCCATAGTGAAGCCCCTCTGCAGCATCTCGCGAGCCAAGAAGGTTGTGCGGAGATTGTTCATTAACGCAGGAATGTTCTTACATGTACTTTTGAGGTCTGCCTCGCCAGTTGTTGCAGTAACGTGTACATGGTCGTCGATGAGGCCGGGGCATACGTATTTGCCCCCAAGATCGATAGACTGTATGCCATCGTGGGGGAGCTGGCAGACAGAAACCTCCACGAAAATGCCTCCCGATACTGTGATGGTCGTATTCTCAGTCACCCTTCCCTCAACTGGATCTATGAGCTTCACATTGGTGAGATTGAATGGGGCATTTTGTGGTAGGACCCAGGTTTGTCTCCTACAATGCTCTGAGGTTGAGATTGAGGTTTGATAACGCTGGTGATTGCGGTCATCTTGATGAGAGTGGAAAATGATGTGATTGTCAAAGCTGAGTAGAAGTGATACGAAACCACGATATACTACCAGTCAGCCAACTCTATATAAGTTGCCAATCATTGGCTCTCGATACAGAGCCGAGACGCGTCTATTAAAAGTATCGGGCGCGCGTACCCGATTAATAGAGATCTCATTACGGCTCCAGATCCGCCACCGTCCATAGTTCAACCGGCACGTTACAATTAATCGTCGATCCGAGAACCTAGAAATTTTTATCACAAACGTCGGGTACGTGTACCCGAATGGCGGGGGTTCTCATGACATCCATATCAGCAACCACTTAGCCATGACTAGCCTAGCAAATAATAATCCGGGAAAAGTAGACTCGGATATAAGACGACATCTTCTAATCCGCATTCTAACATATTTCTTTTCAAAATTGAATTCCAACATTCTCATTTTCATCTAAAGTTCATCGGCGACCAAGGTTATCTCATCTTCCAACATGACAAAAGACGTACTGGAGAAGATGAACACCAAGACTCCCAGCTTCGATCTTGGCATGGCCGAAGAAGCTGACGTTGGGTATACACCAGAGGAAGAGAGGCGTGTGTTTAGGAAGATTGACCATGTTGTTCTTTCTCTGATGTCTTGTGTTGAGTTTCTCCAATGTCAGCCTCCCAACCGAAGCCTTTCAGTATAACATGCTAAGATTACCAAGATCTCGACAAACAGTCCATCGGCTATGCTGCCGTCTTCAATCTGCGGTCTATTACTCCGGAAATAACGAGCCTAGGGACATAATTGCTTACGGAGCGAGGCGTCAGGCTTTAGGCTTTTGCTTTTTGATGTGTTTTGATCAAGCAAATGGTATATTTATTCCTGGGTAAGTACTGTGAGGAAGACGCGAGTATCTACACAGTGAATGGTAAGCCAGACAATTTCCCTTGATTTTTAGCAACATACAGTTAGAAACGACAACTAATTCATGAGTCTCTCGCGCTTTTCTCTTGTCTTTTTTTATATTCGTACTAGTCAGGGGGTAAATTCGTATAGCGCCAGCCGGCCTTCATTGAACTAGTAACTTTGTTGGTCTAGCAAGTTGCTGCTTCAGACTATTGAGATGCTACTATCAGCCATGATTGCTAGTGTGATTGCTTTTTTGCCTAGACTCAGATGGTAAATTGAGAGTATGTGGGATAATGTTCCCGATTTCTCCTGCTCCCACGCTCGCTTACCTTTCGGTGGAGTTATCTCACAATGGGTCCCAACAAGCTGATAGTTGTTGCATTTGCAACACTCGCTTCGTTGATAACAGTCGATGCAGGGCCGTGCCGACCATCGCCAACCTCGGTTGTTACAACTTCCGCTTCCCAGTCTGCTTCTTCCACCTTTTTGGCCGAGACCAGCGCCCGATCCCTCACTGCCTCCGAGGCTAGCAGTGTGATTACCGAGAGCGAGTCTACGTTGACGACAGCCGAGAGCACGACAACGACCACAGAGGTTGAGGGCGTGACTACAACGACCGCTGAGAGCGAAAAAGCAACAACGACCGTTAGCACTGAGACTACCATCAGCGCCGAAACCTCGACAATCGCCTCCGAGGCTGAGACATCAACCACGGAGGCTGAGGGTGCAACTACAACAACCGACGAGGGCGAAACATCAACGGTAGCTACCAGCATCGAGACTACTACAGCCATAGCCACCACTGAAAGCTCAACGATCATCTCCGAGACTACCACCGCGACCACCACAACCGCCGAAGGAGAGCCGACTTACCTCATCAACCCCAACTTTGACGATGGAACAACTGCGCCATGGATAGTGGCGCCAAACTCGAATCCTTTCGGTCTCAGTAGCCAGAGTTACCAAGGCCCCGCATCTGGACGACAAGTGTTTGGAGCTGGACCCGGTTACCCGTATTCAAACGTCTTCTACCAAAAGATCGACAAGAAGCTCCTCAAAGCAGGTGCCTACTCGCTCAAAGGCTATGTGCACGTCGACCAGTATATCACCGATGACAGTATCAACGGATGCTCCTATATAGCTGCCAGCTGTGTCGCGGGGCCTCCAGGAAACCCCGAGAATATGTTCGGGACATCGGGGATTAGTGGAAACGCTGGGTTTGAATTGGTACCAGATGATCACAGCCTGCAGTTTTACTGAACAGGACCTGTCTCAGTATGACCAGTTTGGTA
>NC_030993.1:209911-213394 GCF_000149955.1 Fusarium oxysporum f. sp. lycopersici 4287
TGTACTCGATATTACTGCCAAGAGGGGCAGAGTTGTAAACAACGTGTGCGTCTCTCTTCAGCAGCCAATTCAGACATATTGTCAGAAGGACGTTATGATAAAATTCTAACAGTCAAGTAAAATATTTTATGTTGCAGAGAATAATTGATTTCTTCACTATCTTATGCTGCTCTCATCTATTTGCATGGGCGTTTATTTATGCTGATAATAATACAAACCAATATCATTTGTCAAGTAAACCGTGTTTTAGAACCGTGTTTTAGAACGCGTGAGCTTTTCACGTGTTTTATTCCAACTATGACGTATCTATAAAAGTTTCTTTTTTTCCACTACCGCAAGGACGGCGCGAATTTATCCGATGCATGGTCTGGGTTTATTCTCTCAACCTCTGACTTTTTGCTGGTGGATAAAAGTCCGATAGTGATCGGCGCCAAGATGACTGCTTTAGGTATCCCGTCCAGTCTGGTTCTTCTGTCTGCCTCAGGCCACAGCTGGAACGATGGTGTAGGGTATTGTTACAACCAACTTCAAATAAGCATCTGACACATCTTCTTTACGCGGCATGGCAGAATGAAGGCCTTTAGGACCCTGAATCACTAACTAGTGATAATTAAAATATCATTGCGCCTCAATTAGTTGCCATGCTTGTGTTGGGGTATAAAATGAGTTATGATGGCCGTTCTAGTGGAAATATAAGATATTGAGGATTTCCATGTCCACCTTCGGTTCCGCTCCGACTCTCTTACTGTACCTTTTTATTCTTGAATCTGTTGGTTTGACATTTCAGCAAGGTCTCCAATGGAGAAGGGTCTCAAAGTTGCATGATTATCCAAGTCTGGTAACACAAAGCGCAGATCAAAGTATAGGGCCGAATACCCAAAGACATTGCATGTCGTTGCCCCGGATTTGCAGGATCAAAACCAAGGCATGCGATGCCACCAGAATTTTCCCACGGGGCCCCGACACTTTACCCGAATGAGTTCCAATGGAGCTCTTTACTCCGCTGGATATCTTGGCTGCTAAGCTTCTTCTTACCTCCCGTCTTACCAGCGCATTTCTTTAATCTCACGTGTTGCTCCTCCATTCCTGCTTACTAGACCCAGCGTATGAGCGGGAATAGCTCGTATCATCCTGGTATGCGGTCATGGTCCTGTTTCAGAGATTTTGAGGCCATTTCCGGTATTCCCGATACAACCCGATGCACGTTGGAGAGAAAACGGCAAGAGTGGAGACGCGTTGGTCGCTACGCGACAGGATTTGATCACGAAATTGAGTTGAGCGAAACATGGAAGGATCCTGGTCATTTTGGTAGACATTGGTAGGTATTTGTTACATAAATCTTCATGCCATAGTATGATTCTGAATACAAAGGAACCCTCGGGAATGACAATGACCAAACAATGCTCTTCAGGCGAGTTTGATACTTTCGATTGAGCCGCAATTTGGCTAGTGTGGTTTGGGTTAGCGAGCATGGCTGGAAGCATCTCGACTATCATGAAATGTTCCGATGAACCAGGGTGACTTATTAGAGTATCATCGTCATCTTGAACGTTGAGGCCGCTTGCTGAATTTTTTGTTCCACCGATGATCGCGATCGCAGTGAAACTTTGATCAACACAAACAACGACGATCGCATTTTAACTTTATTTATAACGTTAATGGCTCGTCTCAACTCAATTTTACTGCTGACAGAAATGGCCCGGAACGTTTCAATAGCGGCAGGCTCGCCTAGGGCTGCCCAGCCAATTGACTCAAGTCTCAAGCCACGGAGGGTAGCATTGACCATGCAAGACATGAAATGATCAATACTCAACGACATTGACCGAGATACCCGAGCTCAATCATCTCACCTTCGCCGACAAAATTTTCATCAACTCATCGACGCTCAATAACCTCAATTAGGCACCCGTATTCTTGCAACTCTCCGTCCCACTTAGTCCCCAACTCTTCCTTTCACATGGTTTCCAACGCCCGTTTTCCCCAAAAAGCTCAGACTAAATTCCTGATCTAAAAAACAGGCAGTGAAATAAACATATCAATGATTGGATCAATTGCTCAAGTGGAGTATTTCGGAGGATGGGCCAAGACTTCGCGGTTGTATCCCCATGGCACAACATGTGGGGTAAGCGGGGAGGACAAAGGAAAAGCTTGGTTTTTAGGGGAAGAAGGGGGAAAGAATTTCGGTGCCTAAAGCCACATTTTTTTCTGTTTCTCCGCATGAGATGGAAGCTGGGGATATCTCAGTAATCTTAGTGCTTCTGATCTGAGGTCGATATGCCTCATAACAACAGGGCAATCTGACAAAGGACCTGCAAATTGACAGCAATTGATCAGTCCGTAGAGAAGGAAATGATCTTCAATTTGCAGAGTAAACCAGCATAAGCAAGCAAAAAGTCCTGCACCGGTCCCACTCTAGTGATCTGATCCAATGAGCGCATCTTCTCCGCGTTGATCCCACGGGGTAGCACACCTCCAACACATTCTTGGCGCGAGGTGATATCATGCCGGCCAAGACTGTTAACCTGCTGCCTGGGCTTGGCAAGGGTGGGCATCTTCGGATTGCCAAGTTTGACCCCAGAGGGTTGCCAACTGCCGTGCTTTAAATTTAAGCTTATATATAATACAGCCTCAGGTTATGAAGATCTTGTTGTTGTTTCAGCAGTGTCTCTCCTCTTCTCTTTCTCACTGTCCTGACTGTTGATTTACTGGACTTTAAACATGGATGACAAGGATATTTCACCTGGCCACGGTGGCTCGTCTTATGATGACAAGACCGTTACGCCTCCGCCTGAGAAGGGAGGTGCTGAGATTCTAGAGCATGCTTCTCAGGGTCGTCGCCACTCCGTCGCTCTCAACATTGTTCAGAACCCTCTCCAGGTACATTCAACCCGCAAACCATCTCAATTTTCCCATTACTCACCAGTATTATAGAGCAAAACCAAGGATCAAGTCGTCGCCGACGCTCGCGCCTTTGCCGAGTCCAATGGCATGTCCGAGCATGTTGACCTCTTCGGCCGAGCAGCTCTCATCGCCCGTGACCCCGACAACTTCGAATCCCATGACCTTCTCGACGACGAACGCGCTGCTCTCATCTATGAGAGAGACCACAAGTGGCATGGGTCTAAGATGCTGTGGTACTCAATTGGTCTTTGTGCCGTGGGTGCTGCTACGCAGGGATGGGGATCAGACAGGTGCCAATGGCGCTAATCTTTCATTCCCCAAGGAGTTTGGCATTGATGGCAAGGGACGCGATGAGTGGATTGTTGGTATCATCAACTCCATCATCTTCCTGACTGCTGGTCTGATGTAAGCTTCAAATTTCACCTACGATATCCTGACTTCATCTGACATTCTGTCTCTAGCGGTGCCTTTATCGTCCGATTCCTCTCAACCACTACTTCGGCCCGAACGTGGGAGGATCTTCATCACAGCGTGTTGCTTGGTTGCCTACTCCCCATCGGCTTCAGGTTTTCGCCAAGAACT
>NC_030993.1:213530-222222 GCF_000149955.1 Fusarium oxysporum f. sp. lycopersici 4287
GCGAAATTGGTATTGGTGCCAAGAACGCTACTGTGCCTATCTATTCCGCCGAGATGGCCCCTGCTCGAATTCGAGGTGCTCTCGTCATGTTCTGGCAGCTTTGGGTCGTCATTGGTAAGGCGCCTCTCCCATTCTCTCAATCAGGCCGGAGTACTAACAGCAATAGGTATCTTCCTCGGTTTCTGTGCCAATGTCATCGTCAAGGATATCGGAGATATCGCCTGGCGTCTGGAATTCGGCTCTGCTTTCATCCCCGCCTTCCTCCTCGCTGTTGGCATCTACTTCTGCCCCGAATCTCCTCGCTGGATGATGAAGCACGGCCGCATCGTCGATGGATTCGTCTCCATGTCCAAGCTTCGAGCTCACCCCATCATCGGTGCTCGCGATTACTACTACTCTTACATCATCTACCACGAGGAGCTTCGCGAGAATGCCGGCGCTGGTTACTTTGCTCGTCTTTGGGACTGCTTCGCTGTTCCTAGGATTCGACGTGCCAACTACGGCGCTAGCACTGTCATGTTGGCCCAGCAGATGTGCGGTATCAACATCATCTCTTTCTACAGCTCTAGTATCTTCCGAGAGGCTGGTTACAGCCACGACGAGGCTCTGTACGCTTCTCTGGGTTACGGTGCTATCCAGGTCGTCTTCACTATTCCTACTCTCTTCCTGATTGATACCAAGGGACGACGATTCTTGACTTTGGCTACCTTCCCTTTCATGTGCATTTTCCTTCTCGCTGGTGGTCTCTCACTCCTCAACAACAGCGACAACCGAGCTGCCAACATTGGTCCCGTCGTTCTGTTCGTCTACCTATTCACCATCGCCTACTGTCTGGGAGAGGGACCTGTCGCCTTCCAGTATTCAGCCGAGGTCTTCCCCACCATCCAGCGAGAGCAGGGTATGGCTTGGGCTGTCTGCATCAACAACACCTTCGCCGGTGTTCTTGGCTTGACATTCCCTCGTATGAAGACTGTCATGACACCCACAGGAGCTTTCGGCTTCTATGCTGGACTTAACCTCATTGCCTGGGGTATGATCTTCTGCTTCGTTCGTGAGACGAAGCAGATGACCCTTGAGGAATTGGATCGTAAGTTTTCCCCAATATAATACCAATTAGATACAGTTACTAACACAACATAAAGAGGTCTTCTCCGTCCCTACAAAAAGCTTCTTGTCTCATGAGACAAAGGTCTGGCTGCCTTATATCTTCAAGCGCTATGTCCTTCGCAAGGACATTCCGCGTCCTCCTCCCATTATTGAGAAGGGCGAGAAGACACTCGCATAATTGGTGGAATAGCTTGGGCTGCTGTCATGTATATAAGTAGCAAGTATCCTGAGTCAGGCGGTGGATAATCCATAGTGTAATGGAACCATGAAGTAACATCATATGCCAAAACCGGACCAGAACAACATAAGTCCGCGACTGGATAACACCTTTTAATCGTAACTGCAGCCAATAGGAAACACAATTGGTACCTGTAACTGCAGGGCCTTCAGTATGTTCATAGGTTGCTGGGCTCTCATTAGCCAGAATCACGAGCTGTCACGAGCATTCTTTCTGAAAAAGTAACCCCTGCCAATTTTGAGTTCAAGCTGAGCCTCGTTACGAGTCGCGAATATAGTCAACCACGTAATGCGACTGTCCACTTCTTGTTCTGTTTAGGAAGGCCAAGTACGAAATGACGACTAAGCAGAGTCGGCGGGATGAGGTCTATCCCACTGCCCCTCCGAGCCGCGCGCGTCGATAATCAATCGTGCTTCTCATTGGAGGAATCGTACAAACATGGGGCATCACGTAATCCCGGCACTCATATAAGCCATCATGCGAGATCGGCATTAACAAACTCTATCCACGATTTTGGTCGGAAACACCGTCGCGGTATTTCCGACTGAGATTGAGTTATGTAACGTAGGCTAAATCAAGTTTTCGTATCGGGGAACAATTGTATAAATACCCAATGCCCGTTCATCAGTTCATACAAGTCCAGAGCATCATCTTCTCACCATTCAAGCCTATCAATATGAAGCACTCTTTGTTCTCGCTCGCCTTTCTGGCTAGCTCTGTCATGAGCTATGACCAAGTCCTCGGATTTAACGAAAAAGTCGAGGTCGAAACAAGAAGCCTCGATGAGATCTACAAAGCTGCCTTGAAGGAGGGAGACACCGTCACCCTCTGGCACGGCGGAGATGCAGTCAATCAACAAGCCGGTCTGAAACAAGCTTTCGAGAAGCGTTTTCCCGGAATCAAGCTCAATGTCACTGTCGATCTCTCCAAGTACCATGACGTCAGAGTCGATCAGCAACTCGCTGCTGGTGGAAAGTCAGTTTACGTCGACAGCGTGATCCTGCAGACCTTGAACGATTACCCGCGCTGGGCTCAAGAGGGCGCTTTGCTCAACTACGCCCCCAAGGGCTTTGATCAAATCGATCATGCTTTCAAGGATAGCACGGCGTATTGGTATGGAGTGTATATCTTCTTCTGGGCCAATGCATGGAACACAGAGAAGCTTCGCGGTATTAAGGCACCCGCAGAGTACACCGATTGGCTTCGACCTGAGTTTAAGAACAAGCTCGTCCTGACTTACCCCAACGACGACGACGCGGTTCTGTTCGCCTTTTATCTCATGTAAGTTCCTCACGTCTCTCACGGCGACCCAAGCTGACCAGTTTCCAGCATACAAGAGTACGGAGCTTCCTGGTTCGAGGATCTCCTCAAGCAGAACCCTCGCTGGGTTCGTGGAACGGCAACTCCCGGCGCCATCATCAGCCAGAAGAACGCCACCGAAGCTGCCTACTTCGCTGCTGGCGGAGGTTTCGGCGAATCCAAGCCTCTCAAATTCTCCCAACCTACAAAGGGTAAATATGTCTCTTGGTCGCAATATGCCGGCATTCTCAAGGATGCCCCTCACCCTGAGGCAGCCAAGCTTCTTCACAACTTCATCCTTAGCGAGGAGTACCAGACTGCTATGGGTACTTGGTCTGTTCGTCGCGATATCGCCACCCCAGAAGGTTTCCCGGATCTTCGCAACGAGACTGCTACCAACCCAGCTGAGTTTGCGCGATTCATGAAGGACCGTGGCTTGGTTGAGAGACTTCGATTTTGGTTCGAGGCTCGTATTGGTACTGCAAAGGGTGTTGATCCTATCAACGATCCTATTAACCAGGGGTAAATGGAGGCTTCTGGTAGTTCCGAGTCACATTTGTGTTTTTCTTTCTTGTTACCTAGCTAGCAGACCGTGTCTATTGTACATACTATTCAAAGTCAGCTGAGTGTGTTTTTAGTCTGCATTTCAATTACATATCTTCTTACAAACAATAAACAACTAGGTTTAGAAGCGACTTTCGTTGAGATCAACTGCACGCAGCAGTGAGTATGAGAAAGAGGCGACAAACACAACTCAATGACAACCTTGGTCGAGTGTTGTACATGAGAGTGCGACAAGCTACTTTCTTTCTGCTTGAGACATAGAGCTCATGTTGTTCGCGCTGCGTATCTTGACTAATAGGACGTCTTCTACCGCCAAACTCAATAATGATTCCAATACAGCTCGCATGCCTTTCCAATCTGGGCAAGATACTGTCATCTGCGACGTTTCATTCTTGCACTGCCCTCTCCCTACCAAAAGTTGCGACAGGTCATTGACGTCGCGATAGCAGCCAAGTCTTGGAACTTGACACAGCAAACGTTCTGGAGCTTGGGGTAGCAGTTATGACGCTTTGACATAGATGGAACCGCCTCTTCTTCAGAGTTAAGCTATGAGCGTCTAATTCTTAACTTAATACTTAGGCAGAAGAAAGCTGAATGTGTCAAGCCCAAAAAGTGGCGGTGAAACGTTGTCAAAACGGGGCGCCAAGTGGCTGTTTCAGCATCGTGAGACTCCTGGTGGAGTGGACTCGGTGGAGTGAAAGCCGAGATCTGCCGGCTCGGCACTCGGCCGAAAAGATTAGGTGCACATGGATTCGCATCCAGGAAGAATAAACTCAAATATGTCTAAGAACTTAGAATAACGCATGAATTGTTTATAAACGACAGAATGTGTTTGCATAAACAGGAAGGTTTATCACTGCTCACATCCACATTAGCAACAGCATATCACTTTTCAGGAATTAAATAGAATCAAGTAGCGCAACCATGACATAAGCAACGAATAAACTGCAAATGATGAGAAGAACAATAGAAGACATCAATACTTCGGCTTAGCCGCCATCGCTTCTCCTTTGGTCTTGGTCTTTTGTTCACGAAGAACTGCGCCTACCTGGTACTCTTCGTTTCCGGTTTCATCACCAAAAACACGAACCTACTAGCGCCGATCAAAGAATATTCTCTCGCAAACAAAGCCATTAAAACTCTTCGCTAATTGCGCGTTAGTCCCAGGGTTGATCTCTATTAATAATACGCGGCGGCCGACGTGAGGAATCACGAGTTCAAACGTCTTGGTGTTTAAAAACCTCGACACAGACAAAAAAAATCTGACAAACCAATCGCATTCACTAAAAAAGCCAAGAATTCTCCGAATTGTTAGAGCTGAGAGTTTCACGTGTCAGTTTTCTGGGTGCAACGTTAGATCCGTAGGGGGTCTGAGCGAAACATGAAACACCAAGAATTTTGAAACATGGGTGAGCGACTTGAGACTCGTGAACTGAACAGAATATGTGATTGTGAGAGGCGTTGAGACAAATGGAAACGATGACCTGAAGCTGAGGATGGGGTTTCTCGTGATGCGATTTGATGATCGCGGATGATCAGCACTGGGGAGGGCATGGCGAGCCGACAACCGAGGAGTTTGGTATCAAACATCAAAACTGATGATATAGACGATAATTTGTATATAAGAGTATGTTTGTTCGACATCTTGGAAAATAATCCAACAGCATCTCAATCATCTTCTCTTCTCTTCACTTCCTTTCTAAGAAAGCCTCAAGTTAGCCCTGGCGGCTCAGTTTCAGCAACACAAACTTTAATAATCTTTTTTGATCTATACAACATTCAAAATGCATTCTCTTGCTATTGTCTCCGCCTTCTTCGCCATGGCTTCTGCTCATGGAGTCGTTCTCTCTGTTGAGGGAGCTAATGGAGTTACCATGCCTGGTCTTAGCAGTAAGTTGCTATCTCACCTGGTAGCAGATAACAGAATCACTAACAATACACAGTTGCTGACGGAACTCCTCGTGATTGCTCAAGCAACCGATGCGGTTCTCAAGCCGACACCTCCATCATTCGCGATCGTGAGATCCGCAGTGGAGAAGCCAGCGCTCTGGGCAGGACCCAGGGTAACGGACCTGTTGACGCCTCCGTCATGATCTCCAACTTTTTGGGCAGCGGAAACGCTAATAACGTCCCTACCAACAACGGCACTGAAAGTGCTACTGGTGTTGAGGACGACTTGTCCAACTTGCCCAAGGGTAACAACCAGGACAACAACAACAACCGACAGAGGCGTCAGTTGGGTAACTTCTTGGGTGGACTCTTCGGCGGTGGCCGCGGAGGCGGTGGTGAGAAGACAGAGACAGCCGAGGAGACTAGCGTTGCAGCTACGGCTGGAGAGGGAGCCAGCAAGGGCTTGCCGACGGCTTCTGATAACGGCGAGGTTACCATGACTTATAGACAGGTAAGTTTTATCCATCTTTCGTAAGTTCCTCGACTAACTCCCTCAGATCAACCAAGACGGTGCCGGTCCAATGACAGCTGAAATTGACGCTACATCCGGTGGCACTGACCCTGATGCCTTCCAAACCGCAGAGGTGACCCAAGATGTTCCTGGAATCGGCATCCAGGGTCTCTCTCTCGCTACCAACACCGATTTTCCTCTCAAGGTCCAGATGCCCCAGGGCATGACCTGTGAAGGCTCTGTCGGCGGCGCCAACAATGTCTGCATCGTTCGTGTTCGCAACGGCGCTGCTGCTGGTCCTTTCGGTGGCTCTGGTGCTTTCACCCAGTCTGCTGCTTCACGAAAGCGTGCTATTGCTTTCCGTCTCAAGAAGCGCATGGAGATCGTCCGCTACTAAGTGCTTGATGAATATGTATTAGAGACACTGGAAGTTGAGAAGATAGTTGAAGATGGTTGTAGATAGTAAGGGACCTGTCTCTTAGTAATACATGTATCATTACTCCTCTACTAAAGAATGCTTGAGGACTCTCTAGCTTATGTGCTTATGCCGCTACTAACATATTGCTCTCGTATATTGTCCTTCCATGCCTCAAAAGAAATGGATGGACCTACCAAGGTCTTTGACCTTGGAGTATGTCGCGATAGCCTCCTCCTGTCGTTCTCCACCTTCCCAGTACTTGTATCCAAGACTGTAGATGACTCGTGCTAAGATTCCTTTGTGGCCTCGCTCGTTTTGCCATTCTGTTTCCTTCACAAGCTTATCAAGCACCGTCTCAAGGTGACTGAGAGACTCCTCCTTCGATTCGATGACTCGGGACAGTGCGTAGGAGGCGACCCAACTTTCTGGATTCATCTCCAATACCTTTCGTGCTCTCTCTTCTGCAAGTGACTTGGGAATTTTCTCACCTGCCACATAAGAGAGAAGTAGTGATGCTTGGGCCTCCCATGTTGAGCCTTTCTCCTGGAATTTGAGCATCTCTTGTGCCCAATCTTCCAGCCAGTGGATATCTGCTGAGGCCGGGCTATGAACGGAATCTACGTCTTCACCATCTTCTGTCTTCTTCTCCTTGTCATCTCCTGGGGCTGTCTCTGTTGATTGATTGCCATCATTTACTTCCTCACTTTTATCAGTAGGGGATTTGTCCTAGAAAGCTGTTATTCGTTGCAATGTTACTCCATGATGAGAAAAGATTGCATACCTTGTTGAGAATTGTACCAAGGAGTATATAGGCCCGAATAGCCTCCCACTGAGTTGTGTCCTTTGTAAACAAGTCTTCAGCCACTAATGTTGCAGACGAGCCGAAAAGAGCCAAGTGGCGATTGGCATTAGGTGCGTTAAACGAAGCTACCAATGCCGTGCTCTTGACATTCTCGATGACAGCAGAGTCCTTGAGCCATTTAGTAAGTGAGTCGACTCCTTGATCCGATAAAATCCATGTTTTCCAACTCGCAGGAAGATGATCCTTGGAGAATTGCACTTCATCGGCATCCTCGTGAAGCAAGTGAAAGCCAACCAAGGAGTCGAGAGCATACTGCTTCGTAAAGAGTCTGAGCAAGGCATCACCAACTTGAGCCTTGAGAGAACGGTCTGTCAGAGATAGGTCGGTCTCCTTCAGATGAACGTGGAGGTTGTCACAGGCATAGTCCAAAAGACGCTCGGTCTTTTCGTTGCGCTGATTGGTAAGGCAGCGTATACAGCGCAAAACCATAGAAGCTTGGGAGTTGTCTGGGTCTTGACAGATATAGTTACCTTTACGAGCCATCTTCAAATCGAAGAAATCATCAAATCCAAACTTCTGGTATAGGTTGCTTGGACAGATAGTTGTGAGGTAGTGCTTGATGATATTAACCTCGGCAGGTTGTATCTCCTTGAACCCACTGGAACTTTCACTGTCCTCGACATCTCGTTTCTTGAGCGGAATCCTTTCTTGTATAGCACCACGTTTGTACTGAACAAGACCGGAATCGGTTGTAAAGATGGTGTACTTTGACGCAATCTTGGCTTCGATTGACATGAGCGAGGTGCTTGCTTTGGGGCCAGCTTTGAGGGCGAGTGCTGCTTCAATCTGGGCTGGTGAGAACCAAATTCGTGCATCGTTGACCCAAAGAATCATCTCATTAATCTCTGCCATCTCCTTTGGCGTGAGCTGTTGGTTTAGCTTCTCGATATCAGACTCGATCTGGTCAGGCCGTACATTGCCAGCTGATTCCAGTAGAGCATCAATCTCTTCGACATCGTTCGTTTTGGAGATATTGTCAAGGACTCGCTCGATCTTGTAGTAGTCTCCCCTCGTAGAAGACTGTAGTGATGAGAAAATCTTGGTCCTTAATTCAGAGACACCGGCCTAGACGTGTTTTTGAGGATTTCCATACTGTCCATCCGCCTGTTGATGTACAAGACAAGGTCCTTGCTGTTTGCATCGCCGAGAACGATCTTGTCCATCTTAACACCACCGGCCAAATCAATGGCGTCAAAGAGCTTTTTGTTTCCTGTCAGAAGTATCCGAGTTCTCTGAATGATCGGATTGTCGGAGAATCGTTGTAAGAAGCTGATCAGTACTTCAGCGTTGGCACCTAGCCCATCGAGTACGATATAGAATGTCACATCCATAGCTAGCAGGTCTTCGTTCTCGAGGAGAAGCTGTGTCCACATGTCCAACGCGCTGCTAAAGGACTGGGACTTCTCACAAATGCCTGCGACGCTCTTCATGACGGGATCTTCGGCCAAGGCGAGTTGACACATGACGTATCTGGAGATAATGTTGGCATCGTTGGCGTCTGTTGTGGATTTGGTATCAATGTCAAGAAATTTATGTGCAGTGACAACTCTTTTTCCCGACCCCTTCATCTTGCGTAGATGAACGACGACATTAGATGCAAGGAGTGTCTTTCCAGCCCCTTCTTCGCCCTCCAGAGCCAGGATACGTTTCGAATCTTCAGAGCCCGAAATCCAACGAGTAAAGCGAGAGTCTTGGAAAAGCCACTCACCGTGCCCTCGAGGATGTTGCCTTTGTGTCGTTTCCACATCTATCCCATGGTTCACGACCAGGTTCGATGATGGTACGTCAAGTCCAGTGCGTTGA
>NC_030993.1:222655-226025 GCF_000149955.1 Fusarium oxysporum f. sp. lycopersici 4287
GTAGTAGGTAAGTCGTCTAGAAACTCAATACACTCTCGAGAAGCCAGCGGAGGCTCTCGAAGATACCCTCATAACCCTGCCAGGCCGGAATCACGAAGGTGAGGGCATGTAGCAGGTACCAGCTGAGCAAATACCTGTGCCAATCGTCAGTATAACAGTGGGAGATAGAAGTTGAAACGCACGTATGATGCACGCCTCCTACGGTCTGGATGCATTGAAGCGTTCGGTTGAAAATGTTCTTCACAGTACCATACTTCTCAGATGCCTTCTTGTCCTTGAACTGGGATTGCTCCAAATGTTGCAGGACGCTGTTTATGTCCAGATTCGATTTGATCTTGGAAGAATCTCCACCTGCCATCTGCACAACGCGAATCTCGACTTGTTTCCAAATCTGTGAGACCTCATCATCAACATTAGTGCCAAAGACACCAGTGCTGACCAAGCTGCCGGCGGACATTGTAAGTGCCATGACGTTGATACAGAGAAATCAATACCTCAGATGGAGGAGGAGAAATATAGCAAAGGAAAAGCGATTAGAAATCCTATCTTTAAATATTGAACGCTACTTCGTATCTATTATTGACAACTGGTGCCTGGAGCTGACGCGAAATTCGGGATTTTTCTCTTCAAGGTGGTCTGATGTGTCGGTTGTTAGTCATGCGGCTGAAACTGTGCCGCAGCATCTCACGCTTTGCAGGTGCTGACTTGCAGAGAGACCAATCAATAATCAACTTGTATCTCCGAATAAAGTCAGAACATGGTTGCTTCTGACACAATGACCAACATGGGAATGCAAAGTGACGAAATATATAACTGCATTCGGCTCAATTGTCGCACATCACGAGTTTATACGAAGTGCAAACAGTATGTAATACGGCAAGCCAGAACATACAAGAAATAATGCTCAAATCGTAATAGATCTTCCTTAAGGTTTTTATATACGTAACTGGAGCCTCAGCTAATATTACACTATAATACAAATTTCCCTCTGAGACTATCTACTCAGCAAAGATCATTCCATCCACAGAGATACCCCTAGGATATGTCTCCTCTAGCAGCTACTCTTTATTGACTCTCTAAACAACATCTTGTGACAGGTTCCCAAGTGAAATATCCTCGTCAGCCACTATGCCAAAAAGCTCTGATTCAATCGGCGGCGCGAGATATTTACTCTGGCTTTGCCGTCTCCTGGGTGCACCAGCTGCCATAGCTACTCTGAGACATGAAGAAACTGTCTCTACTCTAGAACTGATTTCAAGAGACGGCTGTGGTTTGTTTCGTGGTTCCAAACGCGGGCTTCGTCGCGGAACACTCAGCGGAGTCATATCTGCAGAATCTGGACTTCCAGGCCGTTTGGGCTGCGAGTCCACATTACCATTATGCTTCAGCCCGTCACTGTTGGTCTCACTGGCCTGCCTCGGTTTCCGAGATTGTTCGCTAGGTGTCCGTGCCCTTCTGCGCGTGGTGTTGCAGGACGATGCCCTTTGCTTGTCTCCACTTGCGCGCCTGAGCTCCTCCTCGATCACTCGGTCCACATCTTGGACAAAACGATCGCAGAGGTCGATAAGACTGTTTGTAACAGAACGATACGAGAAACCAGGAGGCTGGACGCTTCGCTGAGCATCTCGAGAAGCTAGGGTGAGTCGAAGCGCACACCTCGAGAGCTCCATTCTCTCTTGCCGACGCTTCATTTCCGTATTTGCAGCGCTAGGGGTACCATTAGTGCAAGCAAATTTCCACTGATCAATATATGTGGCTATTAATGGCTTGAACACCCGCTTTGCCCAAGTATATGTGTTTTCGAGTATGAGCCGGAATTTGAGGATATCTTGAGGTTCCGTCATGTCGCCTGTCCAGATGCATTGCATCATCTAGTCAAGGTGATTTAGTGCTGATCAGCTGTAACACCTGTATTTATACTTACATAGCCTTTTTCCTGTCTCTCAAACTTTTGATTGCCGTTGACGTCGCATCGATATGCCATGAAGTCTTTGGCAAAGAACGTTATCCAGACCTTGACTTGCGGTCCAACAGTGGTCACGCTGGAAACAGGAGGGACCTCTGCGCCATAAGCCAGCTTAAAAGCATACCTTGCAGCATTTTGGTTCAGCTTGACAGCACATCCACTGGCATTGGCTGCTTGGCAGTAAACAACTTCCTTCAGTCGGTCGAGCTCACCGGGGGCGTTTTTCGCTTTCTTGTATTCGACAACAAGCCATGGAAAACAACTCAAGTCTTGTTCTTGGGGTTCTTGGGGTTCCTCTTTATTCAAAACGTTGAAGGGAGTGGCTAGTAAACCAAATCCATGTAGCTTCTTCAACGTTGACCATGAGAATGGCTCGACAAGGGATGGTGTCGATGCTTTATGCCATTGTTGTGCCTCATGATCAGTTATCGTAGGTATGTAAGTGTCCAGATGATACATCGGAAGGTAAAAGACGAGATCGGGCTTGGGAGTCTTGAAGACTTCATTTTCTTCCTTATTCTTGTCGAATGTTCCCCATATAGCGTCAGTGTCGCTGTTATCGTTGTAAGTTTCTGCTCCTCATGCTTGCGTTCGGAGTTACTTACAAAACTATAGAATCATAGTAATACTGGCATCTTGACGACCTGAGAGGAAACCTGTTAATAGGGACCCCCAATACAGCATTATACTGACATTCGAGATCTTCCCCCAGAGACCGAGGCATGGTGCAGAAGTGGATTGAAGAAGTATGTTCGAAAGAAGTCTACCCAACGATCTTCTGAAAACCCCCCATTGGCAAGTCTTTGCGCTTCGCGTTGGATGTTGAGATCTTTCCTAGTAGGCAGGTCTAGCTCCTGGCACGTAAAGTCAAGCATCGCTTGCTCAAGACTTTCAACATGGGGCGGGAACTGTTTTCTGTCTTCATTTTTTCTGTCTTCATTTCGGAGGTCTTCATCGTAGAGATCTTCATCGTAGAAGAAGCCGGTATCAGCCAAAGAAGAACGTTTCCAAGACATCTTCGATACAGCGAGGGTTGTAGAGTGTGATTCAAAGAGAGAGTAATAATAGATAAAGGTACCCGTTATTGGGTTCTTATCACGAATATATGCACCGCAAGGTTACATCTGTTGGTTGACATGTTCAAATCCTTGCTTAGTGGCGTCGCAGGATGCCTACCTACTTGTCAGCCTTGATACTGTGCAGCACCCTTCTCGGCGATTCTTCTTGGTAGATGTCTGCTTCAGCGCCATAAAAACGCCCCTCCACAGCTGTATCTGTACATGGACTGAAGGACAAAGACGCAAACATACCTAGACCACTTACAGCAGTTGGGATTTCAGGCATTCTACATCTAACTCAAAGTGATTTAATTTGTTCATGGTGATTGTAGATTCCAAGAGAGAA